>NC_051125.1:8289174-8560967 GCF_014839805.1 Manduca sexta | reverse complement strand
TATTGCGTAATAGTCGCCAGTGCTATGAATCTTTGTTTTTTCATTTGGAAAATAGTAATAAGGTTTAGCAATAATAATATAAAAAATCTTTTCGGATCTTTCACTGCTCGTCTAATATGAAAAAACCGCTGAAGTTAATAATAATTTCGTCTAAGCTCTTTGTTTACAATATTATTAATAATTAATGTGAATAAATATCGATTAATGATTTCTTATGTTTACGCGAATATTAGACAATTTAATTTAAATAAATATCGATTATTTTTCATTAACAAAAGAGTATTAGTATCGATAGTTCGTGGTATCGGCTAATCCTTACGTATTAGAGTTGACCAACTAATAATATGAATGTCCAAGACGGATCGTGGCCTAAATTTCTGTCTGGACGTGCTAACAGCATTTTTATTTATGAGGTAACGTCTGAGATCAAAGCTAAGTAAGAAATAATTTAAAAAGGTTTTAAAATATAAATTGTGACTTTGATTGTTTCCCTAATATCTGTTATTGAAAAAATACGTAATTTTGTTTCACTGGTGTTTTGTAGTTGAAAATAAAATAATACCTCTGTATGCCCATTGCTGGACACGGCCTCTTGGACTCAGAGGACAGAGTTTTCATTACATTATTCCACGCATGCGGGTCGGTAGAATTTACATACCTTTGAAATTCTTACTTATTATTTTCATAGTTGTTTTAACGCAGTACATACCATCTTCATTTCCATTTATAGGATGAAGTGTCAATATTAAGACAACAAGGAACTTCATTAACTTTTCTGATAAATTAACAAGATACGACATTCCCATATATCGATTGCACCGCGGCTTGTGATTACGAGGAGACCCACATTAGTATGCTTGTTGTGTTGCAATAACTTTTCCAATACCTCCTGTAGATGTCTTTTCCAAATCATGATATTTTTATAGCAGTACACAAGCAATATATTACATAATAATAATAATAATATCAGCCCTGTATTATATACTTGCCCACTGCTGGGCACGGGCCTCCTCTACTACTGAGAGGGATTAGGCCCTAGTCCACCACGCTGGCCTAGTGCGGATTGGTAGACTTCACACACCTTCGAAATTCCTACAGAGGAACTTCTCAGACGTGCAGGTTTCCTCACGATGTTTTCCTTCACCGTTAAAGCGAACGATAAATTCACAAAGAATACACACATGATTTTTAGAAAATTCAGAGGTGTGTGTTGGGTTTTGAACCAGCGGACATTCGTCTCGGCAGACCGTTCCATACCCAACTAGGCTATCGTCGCTTATATATTACATTATTAAGTATTAAACACCGGCTACAAACACCCACTGGGCTGACGTTGGATGGTTCAATAAGAAATGCGGACGGTTGAATTGTTTATTTATTATAATAATAATATCAGCCCTGTATTATATACTTTCCCACTGTTGGGCACGGGCCTCCTCTATTACTGAGAGGCCATAGTCCACGGTGGCTTAGTGCGGATTGGTAGACTACATACACGCATGCAAAATTCCCATAGAGAACTTCTCAGGCGCGCAGGTTTAAGCAAGCGATAATTCACAAAGAATACACAAATCATTTTAGAAAAGTCAGAGGTGAGTGCCCGTGGGTTTTGCACTTATTTACTTTTGAATTTATTTATTGTTAGTTATTTAAAATAAGTTCTCTAGAAAAGATGACACAAGAATAAATTACTGGTTCACATAAAAATATGGTACAAACCAATATGCATCTTAATCTTTATGAGACACAGCATGATATAATATGTATAAATGTATTTAACGAAAATTCTAGTAGTTGTAGACAGTCGGCAAATAAAGAATCTGTTTAGGAATTATAAACTAAGAGTTATTAAACTGTAAAATTGATTCAAACAATTGTGAGTTTCATAATAGTGTAGTGTTTCTTGGCAACAAGTTGACAGTGTCCGCGATCCCATTGACGTATTTTATCCTATTTTAAACTCTACTGAAACAATTCTGCAACCTGCTTGACATTTAAAACCAATAGATGGCGATATTTTAGGAATAATTTAATTTATTCCACTTTCGATACGAAGTCAGACATGAAATATAAGGGAGGTACAAAGAAATACGTTCGAGATTGGAGTGATCGGTCACGTAGAGAAGATAGTGTGCTCGTGCCTTTACGTTTTATACCATTCCGTGCATAATAAATACCAGTCGAATAAGCTTCCAATATGTATTAAATTATCGAATTTTCAAAGAGTTTGATTCTTATTCGGTTTTCATATGTTAATCTTTTAAGTATTTAAAATATAGCTTTTGCCCGCGGTTCCGCCTACGTGTAAGAGTTTGTCTACAATTAGTCCGTTATATATTATCCGTGATAAAGAGTAGCCTTCATCTTTCAGAGGGTCTCAAACTATGTCCAAATTCCATCGAAATATTCGATAGTTTTGAGTTTATCACGTTTAGATGGACATACAGACGCGGCGGGGAGAGTTTTTTTTAACGGCTGAGCCATGTTGTCTATCTGGTCTCGCTCGGACACTTAGGAAAATGGCTGATATTCCTTTAGATGCAATGTGAACTTATGTGTATTAATATTCCAAAACCTTTGAAACTATCTTCTCCTTTTCTTACACTTCAAAACGGCATACAATGCGTTTAACTTGCGTCGATACGTAAGCAACAGCAATTGTTCGTCAAATACAAAAATCTAAAAATCGATAGACAAACACAAGTCAAGTCATAGATATTTTAGGAGAGTGCAACCATTCCTCTATAAATTTAGTAAATTTATAAAGAAATTTATTGTCAAAGACAGCCGTTTGCATTCGTTCGACCAAGCGGAGAATTTAATCAGACCTACAAAGCAAATATGGAGTGAATGGGACGCTTATTATATCTGATTGTTCGCAATAGTAATGCACAATAATATGATGCAATTATTTGTATTTTTGCTTATCTACTTTTATTCTTGAGTCATCACGCAATGAAAGGCTTTACATTATTATCAAGACAGTAGCAATATACATAGCAAAGTACGTACCTCATAGAACATATAATAGTTATATCAGTACTATATTATATACTGTCCCACTGCTGGGCACGGGCCTCTTGTACTAAGACGGATTAAGTCTTAGTCCACCAGGCTAGTCTAGTGTTTGGAAGACATGACATACCCTAAAAATTCTTATAGGGAACTTCTCGGGTACCTTTGTATTTTTCTTCACCGTTAAAACAAGCGATAAGTCACAAAGAAAACACACAACTAGAAATATCAAAAACGTTGGGATTTCAACCTTAGGACATTCGTCTTGGCAGTTCATTCCAAGTAGGCTATCGCCGCTAAATCTTCTACCCCTTGAAGTACTTTCATATATTACTGTAACATTATTATGATTGTATTCTCATTTGTAGTACTTATATACTGTAAGGATTTTGGTAATGAAATGTACTAGGAGTTGTGTCCTAACCGGCTAATTAAACCGAAACCGAGTGTTAAACCCCGTATTACAAAGCAATTAGCTCCGGGGATTACAGTTTATCTCGATACAGAATTTCCATTGTCACAAACTGCGAATAAAACCGAGGTCCAATATCCATAATGCATTAACAATTAATGCCTTTTTTCATTCGCGTTCACATTAATTTTATTGTATTCGAAATTCGAATGTATTTGTAAACTGGGTTAATGTCGCGTAATATTCTTTTTTTTAAAAATGCATAAAATATTTTTTATGCATAATACAACCAGTGACATACCCTCTATACTTAGTAAAACCTTTACAATATAGATTTCACTTAAAATGTGCATTGCATAATAACTCATTAAATAGTAATTCGAAAATTAAACTGGTACGTTCTGTTTGAATAGGATAATTTTCCCGGGAAAAGTTCCCATGGCATTATAAGGTTATAGATAACAAAAAATCATAATTTAAATGAAACGTTAAATTTGTTATTTTAATGTTACAAGTTATGTCTGTTGTATTTAAATTCTTTGGAGAATGAAATTAAAAAAAAACTTTTACAGTTTTCTCTTACCGTTTCAGTGTGTTAATTATATATCAATTTAATTAATTCCATAAACATCCACAATATCTGAAGTGTCGTATAAAAAGGAACATAATATTGGGATGACAGAAGAGCGGAAGGTGTCCAGGCCACTGGAAATCACAAAATTTTAATCCTAAGAATTTAAAGGAAAAAGACAAAGTAAACCATACAATATGAAAAAGAAGCTAAATATCTATGTGAATTATAGCACTCATCTTATCCCTTTCTTTATATCTTATCTAACTTATGTTATAAATGCTATAGTCCGTGATGTTTGGATGTTTATAAGAAGGAAACACAGAAACACCTAAATGTATTTGGATGAAATTTGGCACATGGTTAGACAAATTCCTAAATTAAAATATAGACTCCTTTATCGCGGTTTGCTGCTGTGAGAAATAAATGAACTTTTAACTAAAGATGGCGCTGTTGTGGTTATAGATGGCGTCATAAATCGCTAAAGATTTATGGAGTTTTGTAGCTAAAAGGGCTTTTCACGCAGGCGAAACCGCGAGCAATACTTGGTATAAATAATTAAATATAACATATTGTCGTAATTGTATTATATTTAACCAGCTGAAACGAATTACGAAATATAGCTAACAGATGTGGCGTGTGAATAAGCACACAAACACGATAATATTAAATGACACTTTTATAAAATTATTCTTCTTTAACTAAATTAATTTCAAAATGAACTAACTCATCCAGCTGTTTCGTCCGCGCAAAATTTGCGGAGTTAATGCTAAAATGATGGGAGCACCCATTACTGTAATAACGCTTATCTCTTCTCTCCACTTAATTAATTAACTCTTTAACTAAAATGAATTAGCGTGGCAATAAATTGAAGATTATGAGATTTTAAATATTACACGTATTATTTCCAATATCACGAATAAATAAATACCTAACTATTCCCACACAAAGTTCGTCAATGTTCTACAGTTTTACTGGAAACAATAATTTTATTAAGCCTAAAATTTGTTTTGTATGAATAAACGGGTTAGCAAAGGCCTAATTCAGTGAGGTTGTTCCATATTCAAATCCTCAAAATAAACAATTATTAAGGGGATTTGAATTTAGAACAATAAACAGTCATTTGCTAGAGTCAGTTTGTTGAGGACTAAGCCTAATCTTCTGTAACAAACATGAACAATGGAAAGTAAATATCGTAGTTGTGTGAAAATAAACAAAATGCAAAGCGTGGACGGCGTGTTTGTCTCGATTTTTAGCCATCGATAAGACAGACACAGGGCGCTGTTATTGGATGATTTTGAAATACAACTTTAATTGGCTGTCAGATACAAAATTGAACAGTCACTCAGAACTATGAAATTGGCGACGGTATACAACCTTCTAGTATTATGTGTGAATACGGTACTTTGGAAAGGTTTATCACGCGGAGGAAGACGCGAGCAAAACCTGATTTTCTATAAATCTAATTAGGGACATGTTCCGTAACAATAATACGTCACTGCTACTTGTAAAGAACTGTATGTCAATAGCTGACCTCAATCCTAGCTTTATGGAGTTTTAAATTGCCATTTTATACCAAACGAAGGCACCAATATGTAATACGGAATGGACTTAATTTGAGAAACAAATTCTACAAAGCACCAATAAAATTAATTCCATTAATTTTATTGGTGCTTTTTAGAATTTGTTGTGCATCGAATGTAAGTAGTTTAATGGACTAACATGGATTACATTAAACGTAATATCTGTTTTATATTTATAAGGTACATATACATACATAGATATATACGACACGCTTTTATATATTGAGGCGAAAGTGGAATTAACGCAAACCACTTTTCGCTAAACCTCTTTCCCGCCACACTGTGTGATTCTAGAGTTGACGATATTATTATATCAAACACTAATTCCAATCTCTAGTAAACGAAGTGTTTTTCTAATCGCAAAACTCGCAGAGATTTTTAGTTACTCAGCCCAGACGTGGTACCGGAAACCTCAAGAGACAGAGTCCTAGTACCCGAATTACTATTACTAAAAGTAAACCTGAATACTACCCAATGCAATCCTTAATAATGACATTGACACACTACGGTACGTAACCAAAGATAAATGATTTGCTATACTAAATACTCTCTAGGCGTCGCGATCCCCAGACTATGGTATGGAGCTGTTATACTCTACCCGTAGCACTCTGATCTTTAGCAAATGGCCTATCTAACTTCAAAAATCATTAAACTAATCGCTTTTCATCAAATCGCTTGAGTTGTATGCTAATTGCTAACCCTGTAAGCATATAGTTCCACGTTGACCCATAGCGCTATAACAAAGTCCATGTGGCCCCTGGATGGTATAAAATTTGAGTGAGGCTTGTACCGAGAGAACACTACCCTACTATGCAACTGACAAGCTTAGGCAACTTCAGCAATTATCTTACTTAACCGCAACGACTTAATGAAATAGAATAGCCGGCACGAGTTGAATGTTAGAATTGTCTAGTTCCCTTCCTAATTAGTTCTTAATTCATTAATGTGCGCTGCTTTACTTATCTAGTAACTAATCACGATTATTTATGGCATCCTCGCTCTTTTTATAATTGTACAACTCCAAGTTGAATTTTTTTTTAGAAAAGTTTGAGAGTTTGAGGATACCGTATCAGGCATAAGTTTTGAAAATACATTTATTTTATTTTGTTCAAAGGGAACAGAAAACAGTTACACGTTAAATAAGTAAATTTAGATAGATTCTAAGAATTATTTCCTTATATAAAGAAATGTATACACTCTTGAAATGTCATAGGCCTAAAATTGTTTGAAAGTCCACCATATTTCTACTGTGTATTTTTAAAAAGCAATTTACCAATAAATCCCTCATATTCAGGCAAAAATAAACGCGTGACAAACCATTACATAACTAGTACACATTAAACAAAACTCATAATTGATTTCAAAATCCTCACCGTCCCACCCATTCCTAATTAAAAGTTAGTAACACAAATACGATTGCTTTCGCATTGCAAGTATTCTCATTAACCCGCCTCCTGCAAAAAGTTCGGTGTTTAGCTACATGGGAATAATGTCGGATGTTATCTCTCAAGATAAATTATAAGCCGAACAAAGTGGATGGTAGATAGAACGGAACTGACAGCAGCGGGGAAGCTACAAAAGAAATGGAACGCAATATAGGCAACTCAGTAAAACAGTGTGCGATTTAGATGATAAAGTTGCGATACTTCCGTTGCCTGATGTTGGAGAAACAAAATAAAATGTATTTGATGGTATTTGTTTTTTAGTGTATTTTATCTAAAGAGGATTGATCTTCGCCAATGAGTCATTAAATCTAAGCTAAATCGTTTCTAGAATAAGTTTAATAAAGTTTGTTGCGCTGATCCGTTAGTGGAGTACCTATAATGATAAGAAAAGAAAAAAAATATGCAAATATATGGACAATAAAAATTGCGCCGCTACTACATTCATTCATCACATTGTCTTAATGCAATGGAAATTTAATTAAAAATAATGCAAATTAAATTATACTCTATTACAAACAATAAAGACACAATTGGCAATGGCGTAACAAAGCTCGATACCAAAATAATAAATTACTCAAGGCCGGGACACACTTCAGCTTCATCGAAAAAAAATTGTACCAAAATGAGGACAAACTTGGACAAAAATAGCCCGTTTCGGCGTAAAACTTGTATTTTTCATACATTCAAATTCTGAAGTTGGGATATTTGCATGAACTGTGTTTTGGTAGTTGAGAAAGTTGGACGATCAAACAGTATTTTGGAATCCACGTTTTTTGGATTGGCAAAAGAGCTGAACCTCAAAAACAAACCTGCGTTATTCTTTATAAGATACCAATTGTTGAAATAAATATCATTAGGGTACTTCTGGTTTAAATATCCCACTTTTTGAAATCGCGCTGTTACTTGAAGAAGCTATGATTAAAATAATTTGATTGTTTTTCATAGGCCGGACGTTAAACATCAACAGGTCAATGAAAAAGAAATCATGAGTAAAAAGTATTAACGCTAACATAGAGAATAAGCCTACATAAGAGTAAAGTTGCCGCATGTGCACTTACATTGTGAAGTTAGATTCCGTTAGAAATAAAACAACAATGTTTGATCACATCAGAGATACAGTTTAAAATTATACAATTCAATCTTAAAATAATAGTTTCATGTTATTATTCGTAATTTTTTTTTTGAACAATTACTTTTTCTTCATCGGAACAAATTTCTCAGAACTCATTTTAACTTTAAGTACTTACTCTGACTATGATGAAACAGCCATAAAGATCGCGTACAAAACTCATATTTCCTCCTTAATATAATATACTTGTACGTAGTTTCCTAGAAAAAATAATAAGTGCTTTTATTTCATTTGTGCTTTGTCACAGATGTGGACAATGGTAAAACATCATTAATTATGTGATACAAGTATTCTAGTAATAGGCGGTAGTATGACAACCTATTTATTATAATGTTTCAAGTCATACACATCATATCTTTGTTCAATAAACTACTATTTTTTACAATATGTTCATATGTCGCTGGCTCGCTTTTACAGTCATATATATTAATTCTTATTTATATTTTGGAAATATTAAATTTAGATATGAAAGTAACATAATTCATGGTTCCCCCTTTATTCATCTTTCGACATTATACAGGGTCATTTTGACATTGCGTTACTAAATGAAATAACATACTTATCTACTTGAAAATAAAACTTTATAATAAGTTACTTGAGCCGAAAATGCAAAATAAAAAAGTCCAAGTATCGAACAAAATAAATATGAATAAAAAGTAATTTATTATTACGCGCCTTAATACCACTACTACTACTCTTAGAGAATTCGTTGCAGCAACAACATCACACTTTCAGTCAGTAATATACTCACGCACACGCCATATTCGAATTAAACTAAAAATGATAAAAAAAAAAGAAAACAGAAAACTAATACCAGGATTTTTAGTGATTATATTCGATATTAATTGATAATTTTTGGCACAATGTCAGCAAAGGTGAAGACGACTATGTGGTTTCATTTAGTCACGCAATGTCAATATGACCCTGTATGTATTTTTACTGGAAAGGACAAAGAATCATGTGATATAATTCAAGTTGTGGATTTTTTTTTACATAGAACCTTACATTAATGAGCCAGATATATACAACACAAAGACAAGCTATCAATAATACATGACGTATACCTACAATATAATAGGAACATGGAACCCTAACGCTGGCGTAATTATATTCAAACAGTTAAACTGTAATTAGTTAATTAATTTGTTAAGCTGACCACGCATTCCAGATTCCTTTCATTCGTTCACCGATGCGGCTTATCTGTTCATCTCATTCCTTTGAAACTGGAGCCAACTTCGTGACCATTTCAAGGATTTTATTTATTCGTTGAGTAAGAATTGCCTTACTGACTTTGGTATTTATTCTATCGTTTGATTAATCTAATTAGGAAAATAAAAACCTCGCCATGATGTGATAAAATACGGAACTATTTTTGTACTTACAACGTTAACTTTAAAAAGAATAAGCTACAGTAGCGCTTCCAAAGCAGGTTTTTTATTTTCTTGGTTAAGCTATACGTGATTTATATTTTCTATCATTATTTTCGTCAACTATACCGTATTCATGAGACGTTATTAATAAAAATACAATCAACTAATTTTTCAATTATCTTTAAATAGTCATTATTTAATAATACAGCTTTATATGTTTGTTTTTTTGTTGACTGTAATAATTAAAAAAAATAGTTTTGATATTAAATGGGTATTACTATTATCTTTTCAGATACTGTCAAAAGGCAGTGAGATCGTGGAATACGAATAAGCCGTTTTTGTAGGTAAGTAACTCTGTTGTTTGCTTCATCATCATCATCATCAGCCTACAGCTGTCCACTGCTGAACATAGGCCTCCCCTAAAGCGCGCCACGCTGTTCGGTCCTCCGCTCTCCTCATCCAGCGACCACCGGCGATGTTTATATTGTTTGTTTGTTGTTTGCTTAGAGCCTTTAATTCATTAGTTTAAACTTGGACACAAAAGGGTATAGCTCCACAAACAAGAGCCCTTACATGCCGTTTTACATTCAGAAATATAAAATAATAATATCAGCCCTGTATTATATACTTGCCCACTGCTGAGCACGGGCCTCCACTACTACTGAGAGGGATTAGGCCTTAGTCCACCACGCTGGCCTAGTGCCGATTGGTAGACTTCAGACACCTTCGAAATTCCTATAGAGAACTTCTCAGATGTGCACGTTTCCTCACAATGTTTTCCTTTGCCGTTAAAGCGAACGATAAATTCACAAAGAATACACACATGATTTTTAGAAAAGTCAGAGGTGTGTGCCCTTGCGATTTGAACCTGCGGAAATTCGTCTTGGCAGTCCGTTCTACACCCAACTAGGCTATCGCCGCTTATTTAGAAATACTTATGTTATATTTGCTTAATAATATATCTGTTTAATTGCAACAAAACATTAGTCAATACACTAAGATCTCAGATTCTCCAAACCACACATAGATTTAACAAAGCTGAAAACTTATGAACATTATAATATCAAAACAAATTGATACATACTTTCAAACTTAGAAGGATTCTTAATTTAATAAAAACATTATACAAAGTAAATAAATAGGTGCTTATTATGCAACAGATTCTGCCAAGCAATACTAGACCTAATTTTTAATATTCCACAAGTAAGCATTTGCTTTTAAACCCAACGTCGCGACATGTCTACACGTTTTAGTAAATATAAAGATGTGCCAATACTCTTCCGACCGTATCAATTATTTATGACCGGCCATACTTCAATGTAATCTATTTGACCGCATCATACATTATGTATACAAATGTTTTCCTTTCATTAAAATGATAAAATATAAACGACGCGTGAAATAAAATACAATTTTTAGCTACATATCCGTGTTACGTTAGGAAAAATTTCATTGTTTGTTTTTCTTGTAGACCCTAAGTGAAAATGATTTTTGAATAAGGCGGATAGAATTTACTACGTACGATATTAAAATTCGTACCTTTACTTTTGTTTTGTTGTTAGCACCCCAGTCAAGATATCAGATTTTACGCAACATTAAATGATTAATTCTTTTTAGGTAACTTATTAGTTAAAAAGATCTCCAGAACATCTGATTCCGTGAAACTAGCCGGTGTGTAATAAATACTTGTAAAAGCTGTAGAGACGGCAATGCTCAGTGGTTCCAATTATATAATTCTACGTAGATCGGACCACCAACAGCTAAAATTTAAAAAGTTGTATAATTGTAAAATGTAGGTAGATATTGTAACTTTGACTTTACGGATGAACTACACCTCACTCCCCCTCGTGACCATGAAGGCTGCAAAGTCTTCGAAACGTCGGGAGAAAACTAAAATATAAAAAACCGCGATAAAATCCGAAAAGTAGTTTAATATTAATGGTTTCAATTAAGTTTATTAATCTTTATACCTATCGTGAAAAGGTTAAGCTGTAAATGATACCTATACCTATCTACTTGATAGATATTGTTGACACGATTATATTTTAAGACAGAGAACAAAAATCACTATAGTGTGTAAAATTAGGCTGTCATCACAAGTTTTTGTACCGATCTTTGTATTATGGGCATAATATTCATACGTTGGAGGGTAGGTTAGTTTTTGCAATTAACAAATCAGTCAGCCGCTAGCTCCCGCGATTCACTGTCTACAATTTCAAGTAAATATTGAACAGTTACCGTATTCGATTACAGATAGTACTCATAAATTACAACAATACGTAGATTACGATGTGATTTGTAACGAATAATATTTAGTTAGAAGGTGTAAAACAAGACCTAATTTTTTTTTAAATACATAAGGAAATAATCCCATATTTTCTACATTATCATCCCAATGACATGATTGTCCATGACGAATATATTATAATAACATACACGGCGGAAATCAATCAATGTTCCTAATCTATCACGGAAATGATCCAATCAGAATGAAATTTGATTACCCCTACATAATAGTATTATATATTTTGATTGGTTTATTTTCGGGAATAATCTGTACATATCTCCAATTAATTTCAGCTAATAACCAACACCAATTAATATACCTTCTTGAATTAATTCGGATACCTGGTCATTAATATTTATTGAAAATATTATAAGGCAAAATTTTAAACTACTAAGATCAGGAGGCCTTATTCCGTCTACGGGCCATCTACGTTTTTTTGGAATTACGGGTGTTGTAATCGAAGGACAGCTTTTACTGGTGGTAGGTGTCTCATATGTAAGAGTCCGCCTGTGTAGGTACCACCGCAATGTCTATTTCTGCCGCCAAGCAACAGTGTGTAGTCACTGTTGTGCTCCGGTTTAAAGAACATTGTAGCCAGTGTAGCTGTTATACATATTAAGACTTACATCTCATATCTCAGGATGGCGAGTGTAGTGGAATACCGAACATTACTTTATAAAATTCGAGGTGTTGAATGGTGTTTATACTTACTGTTTATGGGCGGTCATATCGCTTACCATCAGGCAAACGGCAAGCTTGTCTTCTCATTCAAACAATAAAAAAAAAATTATAGCTGTAAAATCCACTATTTACCTATACGGTTATCAAAACTGCCTTTCGATTAGAACGCCCTTAATTGCAAACAGACCTACATGGCCCGTAGACGTAAAAGACCTTCGACTTTAAAATAACAACAAATAAAGTTCCAAATGCTCCACTTTGAACCGAACATCAACACAAAAAGATATTAAGGTTAGTAGGTGGTTTTAAAGCTGTCACCACCCGTCTCAAACGGTTGCTTACCAGACCGTATGATATTTACCTAGTGCCCACGAACAAACGGCTTGCAATAAAACCTTTTTCTAGAAACCTGTATCTAGATTGCCCTAGGTAATTCAATTGAATCCGAGTTCTACAAGATGTATTGCTAGGAAAACGATTGAAACTAAACTAATACAGCGGGGAATGTATTGTGTGTGTTCTTTGAGGCAAATAGTGAAATATGGGGTACGCGCGTTAATGAAGTGTGTAAGCAGAGATTTTAGATTAGAATTTAAAATTCCATACATAAATTAAAGTTACATATCTATTAAAAATTCCATACACAAATTAAACTTATCTAAAACACACAGAAAAAAATAACATACCAAACGACACAACACAAATAGCCACAAACAAACAAACATTTCTAAAGGCGGCACATCAGATTGGAAACGCAGCATAATTAGGAACTGAATCACAATATGTTCGGCAGATGACGTGCGTTCAAAAACAAAAGAACGTCGCAGCAACATGTGGGGCGGCGCCGACTCCGCTTGTGTGAAACATACGCTACCAGTTAGAGCACCTAGGGTTGGCTATTCAACTCGTCTGAAAGTTTTGAATAGCCAACCCTAGGTGTTACTCGTGTTTGTGTGTACCGTATATGCCAGTCTAGTCTCTCAGGGTTCTCGCGTCTTATGCTTTCCCAGAATAATTACTCTAACGATTGTAAATTTTTAAGGGATAAAAATTAGTGTGTGCTCATGGACGTTGTCCTGCAATTCTGAACATTATTAAGTATAGCATTTTTGTTAACGGCTAGCCGTAAATCTCTCTACGAGTTATAAGAAATAATGATAATAAAAAAAAAAATGAAATGTTGGTCAATCGTATTTAAATAACAGACCGAATAAAACTCTCAAATCAGGATTTTATACCAAAAAAATATAAAGAATTAATTTCAAACGTCAGCATTCGCTTATCTAGCAGTCATTAGGCTCGCGCCAGGGCTCGGGTCATTAACTCTTTTAATGTGTGGCAACCCTACAGCACAGGGAAGTCGTATCTCTTGGCTCCGTGCCGGCTCGACCGCGGCGAACATGACAGATTTCACATGATACATCAAGCGATTTGGATCGCCTGCAAAATTAATATATTGATAACGTTCCTCACTACCGTGTTGTTTTGTGTACGCCTTAGATATTCTATTTTCAAATGTAATCTTTATTTTTTTTTCTTTCTGACAATATTTGTGTCAAAATTATTGCAACTATTTCGACTTTAACCCACTCCAAATATGTTATATAACACTAAAAAGGTAAGAAAGTTGAGAAACTGTTTCTTAGAAATCAATTACACTTCAATTTTTTTTATATATGTGTAAAAAACAAACAAAAAATTTTCGTATTCCATTATAGCCAATTCATAAATAATGATAAAATACCTTCACAAAAAATCGTATTCAGTGGCCTCATTCCTACGTTTTCGATTCAATTCTGTTTTGTGAGTTATAAATAATTATTCGAGGACCCGTAAACATTTCACAAAATAATGAAAACGTACAAAAGATAAGTTACGCCAAAACTACTCCTTTTATGTAATTCTTGTGGAAAAATCTTTTTTTAGATAGTTATAGAAATTATTATTTGTTATAGTTTAATGCATTTCTACAACTTCTTTTCAATATTTCACCTATTTATTAAATAATATTCTAATGTATTTTTATTATTCAATGATTAGGAAACGGCTATTATTTTTTAGTTTTTTCGAAACCAATTAATGTTCTTGTTTTTTTTGTTTTATAAGTAATACAAAAATAACAAACCCAATTACATATTATGTAATTCTAATGGTAATTATTTATCCACATAATAAAATCCACAAAATAAAAATAAAATATAAGATAATATAATATTTATAAAAGCACATGATTGGATTATTTATAGATAATTAAATGAATAAATTATCTTATATATAAAAATGGATAGATCCCGCATTACTAAGTCACAATATGAAAACATTTAGGTATCATACATACATACATTAAGGCATTATATTATATCTTCAGTAGATACTTTAAATGCAAATGAAGAAACTCTCAAAAGGAAATGATATCGAAAAAAAAGTAATCTAGGTGATCGAACACTCTTAATTATTCATTAAAACTTCTAACTTCCCATTATATTTGATGAGAATATATTTGGAAAATCGTATTTTTCCAGGAAACTTAATGTCCAATTTCCCCTGTTTTCAGTATTAATAGATCCAATTAGTTTACCAAGCTGGGCCGCGTTACTTCAAGGTTTTCGAGCAATTTACGGGAACACGGCTTGTTCGGAATGCAAAAGAAATTATGCTTCAATCTATTTTGAGATTTAAGGCTAAATATAGAAGATACGCAATGCCCTAAATATGGCACAAGCATTAACGGACGAAAATAATTTTAATTCTTCGCGTAATTGGATTGTTTACATTGTTTCGAAGCTTCAATTATAGTTATCTAAAGTTTAGCTCTTGGAAGATAATCTGATTTATTTTGTATCTGAATTGAGTATATACAAGGTGTCAAACCCCTTGTAGAGTACAAATTCAATTACATTTAAATTAAATTTGACACATCGTTAGCTATTTTTTGTTTTAACATTATACGTAAATAGTTGCTCGAGACTTCGACCGCAGGAATAGCCTTTTCCACTACAAAAGTTTCTTAAAAGTCGTACGACTCCAGCGCCATCTATTGAAAAAATACAAACATATATTCCACCTTTATCCTCAAAGGAGCATTCAGAAGTACAACCAGGGCACCGACTTTTCGCCAACTGTGTACCGGTCAATGTTGTGATAGTGGCGAACCTATCGCTATATTGAGCAAGATACGATCGAGAAATTCTAGACTTTGGGCTAAAATTTAGTAGTAAAACTGAAATATTATTTTTACCGACCCGGGATTCATATCCAGAACCTAGAGCCGTGTCGTACCGCTCACGCAAGACAGCGGAGCCTCCGAGCAAATTAATAGAATAAAAGGCCTATACATTAATCCAGGACATTGTCTATCTGTATGCCAAATTTCATCCAAATACGTTCAGTTTTTTCTTCTATCAAACATGCAAACTTTTTTACAAACTTTCGCATTTTGTACTATTGACAAGATATTATAATAACATGGGATGCCGTTTTTTTTCCCTTTAAAACCTGGGAGTTTAGTCAAAAATGTCGATACGGACTACATTATACTTATCGTTCGTCTTATTCCTTGGAAGTACACTTTTCCATACCTTCTTGATAAAAAGAATACTGCTATTAGACTAAGAGTGACTAAACTTTACCACTCTTAGCAAAATTAGGTACAATAAAGCGACAAGTAACTCTACCATGACCAATTTATCGTGACCTACCACAGCAATAATGTACCACACGGCAGTCGATACTAATTGCTCTTCATATAGAAACCCTATACCAAACCTTACGAAGAGGCGGATGTGCGGAAATTAATAAAAAAAAATTTTTTTCACAAAATTAACTGAAGATGTCAGATTTAGGTCATATTTTGTCGTCAGCATAACATGTGCGTAAACTGATGGCAAGCAATCAGCGTTAAAAAACAGCCATGACCTACATTATAGGGAAATTGCGGATGGATGTCCAAAAATGTTTACGCTTTCAAATATTAGCGTATCGTTCAAACATTTAGTTGCTGAATCCATTGTCTTATTTTACAGCCAGCAACTTACCCGCTTCGCTACAAAAGCAGCCAATATGAAATTTTAATAACTTAAATACAATTTAAATCGAACTTAAACCTAAAATAACGGTCTAACATATAAGATTGCCTCGGTGGCGTAGTTGTACTGCACGCCCGGTAGGGCAGCGCTCTGTGGTCACGGGCTCGAATCTCGGCACGGGCAAAGTGATATTTGGGATTTTCTGCTCAGTTTCAGCCCAAAGTCTAGAATTTGTGCCCATTATGGCGATAGGCTCGCCCCCTATCACATCATGGGACGGAACACATTCGACGAAAAGTGGGTGCCCTGGTTGCGCCTCTGCACACCCCTTCGGGGATAAATGAGTGATGTGTGTGTTTTTTAAACGTGAAATGTCCGACATCCGTAACTCTCAAACTGCTGTAAAATGAACATAATACTTCATACAATAAGGCTGAAATTAACAAAACAGGGACATAAAATATTCAGTCAAATCAGTTACATCAGTAATCTAATCGCGTGTATTTCGTGAGCATTATCGCGTTACCCAAAGCGGCCCAATATATCACCGGTCGCCTATCCCACTGACAGCGTCCGTGCCAACGACCGCTCTAGTTCAAAATGTATCAGAAATTAAATGTATCTACGTTTTTAAATACGCCGTTCTTAATTAACGGGCTTAAGTAAATAGGTTGGGCCAAAAATAGACAACCTATAAAATTTCGCAGATGTTCACAATATTTTTTATTAGTCTGCAAGTAAATATTGCTATGATTGATGTGCGACCTCGAATTAGTTTCGACTGCGTAATGACAGTCATAGTTAATATTGCCAGAAGGTAAAGAAATATCGTGTAATTTTGCCACAAAAACATGAGATGTTCGTTTATCATAACCTGTAATACTTCACGTGAATTTCTTGTGAAGTAAATGAAAATCTAAGGTAAAATAAAGTTTATCTCACCGGGAAAAGAAAGTCAAACATTTATTCTAAGTATAAAAGACTATTGCGTAAAATAAAGGACCCTTTTCCGCATTCTGGCAGAATGTTATTAACCCAACATATTACACAACCGTCCCATACATATTACACATCTGTACGTAACTCCTACTGTGAATGACCAGAATTTCAACATTGATTACAAAAGTATGCGAAATATAGCAAACTACTCCTCAAAAGGAGGGCGAGCTATGTATCAAAAAGCGGATCTCGCTCCCCTCCAACACCCCAACTGTTAAAACACAACACAACAATCTTTGTAAAAATATTCTCACTGTGTAAAAAATAACACGATTTTTTTTGAACATTTGAAAAAAGTTTGGTAAAACTACTACTACTTCTACTACTACTCATTATATCTTAAGAATACTGTTTTTAAACAAAAAAAAAGAATAATTTGACATGATACGATAATTGATAAACAATACACACGTAACTTCAAAATCCAAAGTTTGTGTCAAAGGTTCCGAACCTGTGAACATTCATCACTTCAGTCTTCCATTCCAGATAAGGCTATAGTACAATCTTTGTTTCGATACACCTATATTATTTTTTACTCCACGTATTAACACTTCTAAATGCTTTGATATCTTTTAAAAGAAAAGTAATTAGATCTAGAAATTGAACCCAATCCCAACCGATTATTGTCAGTCAGACCACCAGCAAATAACTAGATTTATATCGAACTCGTAAAATGGTCACTTTAACCCATTTACCCAGTGAACGCAGCGTCGTGTTAAATGTTCTGCATCCGTTTTCCGACTTTCATCTAATATCTATTTATATTTAAGGTCACGTCGGATGTAAGGTCAGTGAAGATTATGACTTGTGACACTTTAAAAATACCTGCATAGTTTTGTATTGAGTTGTGTGTGAAAATAGAAAGTTTTGAAACTGAGAGAGGGTATTATATTACTTTGAGCCGCGGTTAGCTGAGTTTTTGATGTTTTTTAATATTTATTTTTAGCAAAAAACTGAAGTTGATCCTGTTTTTGCGAAGAAGCCCCGAAGACTTGAAATTCTTGAGTATGTAAATTAGATCTTATCACTTAACTATTACTACTATGACAAAATATATGTGGAAACAAAAAAAATGGGCATAGACTTAGACCATAAACATATATAATAATAATATCAGCCCTGTATTGTCCCACTACTGGCCAAGGACCTCGTCTACTACTGAGAGGGATTGGGCCTTAGTCCACCATGCTTGCCTAGTACGGATTGATAGACTTCAAACACACTGAAAATTCCTATTGAGAACTTCTCGGGTATGCAGGTTTCCTGACGATGTTTTCCTGCACCAAAAGCAAGCGATAATTCACGAAGAATACAAACATCATTGTAGAAGTTAGAGACGTGTGCCCTTGGGATTTGAACCTGCGGACATCCCAGCTCGACCATAAATATAAATAGGTTAATCACATCATGTTTGTATGTACAGGGCAACTTTCATTCATCGAAAATGCTCAGTCATAGGTCAGAGGCATTAATCATCTTCAGGCCAAACCCACACGAAACTAAAGCAAATAAAGTGCCCCAAACAAAAACAAAGTATGGGTACTCTCATGTGTTTCATGTTTCCAACTCTGGTTATCTTGACTTGATATCTATGATTATGCCTGTTATGAATTCGAAATAATTAGTTTATTTGACTCTATATTAAATTCAATAGATGCCTCATGCATATTATACTATCCAGATCTTGATTCATTATACAAGATTCCTGCAGCTTAACCATGCAATAAATAATCTTTAATTAAAAACCGACCCCACTACCTCTAATTTCAAACTCTTGAACTAAAACTCTACGTCTCTACCAAACACAGTATCTATAGTTAGCATTTCTCAGATAGCTATTAAACGAAATTACCGAATAACAAGCAGACAATTGGTATGCTGAAAGGCGATCCTCTTTAATACCTCGCAAAATTTGAATAACCAGTCAATTAACTGGTAACGAGCATGCTTGTTACATACGGTTTACGTAGAGGTAGTGCATATTAATTTATTTACGTACCGTATTTAAAGAGAGCATGAATCGCGGCATTTGTGAAGAAGCGTCTTCCATTGCAAGTTATAGAGCTATGTTTCTAGCAGGGGCTAATAATAGATAAGAATTTCTATTTGACAGCTTTATTAAAATGCGTCTTTCACCTAATTTAAATATTGAATTGTCTACAACTATAAAAATAAATCGCTTCAACAGTCGACTCTTTACATAACCACGGCATTTATAAATGCATCGAAAAACTACAAATCGCTATGAATACCTATATTTAAAAAAACACAGCAAACATGAATGAAGATGCGCATACGTAAACTGAAATACAGTTATTTATGCAATGAAGTATTTAAGAATTCCATTATATTGGCACGTATTTTATGCTTCCCGATAGCAGCTTTTCAAAGAGTATTTTAGAGGATGCTGTAAAATTCCCATAAAATGCGCCGTATAACAAAATAATCTTTTATATATTATCGTTATACCGGTGTAGAAATTTTCCGAGTACATTAAAAGAGCAGTGTAGAACATTATTCGGGGTAATTAAAATAAAATTGAGTTAGCACGACAGTTGCTTTTTGATTTTTATTTTAACTAGATAAAGATCTATAGTTTTTCTTTAACGCAAATATAGTATTATGTTCTATTCCAGGTAGCAACCATGCCGCCTCTGGCTGATTCAGTGGCACTGGCATATGAACCATGATGTTAAGATCTGGGTTCAATCTTGAATCTAACAATAAAGTCTGAGTTTGTTAATTAATGGCATCAAATGCGTTTATACTATCTGGTGTCTGTTTTAATTCCGTGTTCTTTTCTGTTCTAAATATAATCCAATGAAAACGCTCCGCATCCCTGTTGAATCCGATTAGTCTCACTTTAAGACCTGAAAAGGTTGCTAGGCGAATTCCGACCCAATTGACGGCAATTTTCACAACTTTTATAATTTAACAAGAAATATAGCCCGCTCCCGACTCAATAAAAATTAATTGACCCAAAAAAGCAATACGGCGAAAGGTTATCTTCGTAAAAGTAAATTGGAAGTGTTTTAATTCATCAAATGTTTGACCAAGTTCGGCATTGGCCTTAATCTGATTTTGAATGCTGCGTTTCTTTTAAAATTGCTAAAATCGGGGGCGTGTCCTTGTCCCAGTGGCTTGTAAGTAGGTCCTTTGACCAAAACATTAATGAAACTTCCAACGATAGCTTTGGCTTAGGCGTGTTATCATAAAAACACTTCCCTTTATATTTTGATGGGAGATGTCCTTATTTGTTTTATGAGGGAACACGGACACTATTAAGGTTATGGAATTACAAGAGAATGTTATTATTATAAGGGCCTTCACAAGTTCTAAGTAAATTCTATTTGACATTTATCGTATTACATGGCTATTTTGATAGTACTCGTTTAAAAACCATTCATTTGGGAGTATAGATTATAATGATTGTTGTAAGTTATCCGCTTAAACATTTATATGACGAGTAACCATTTACTCAGATGTTAAACAGGCCTTTAATGTTTTATATGAGCTAAGCAGCGCCATCTATTATCATTTGGAGGAAATTAAATTTAATTTATATAACGGCGCCTTACTCAACGTTTTACATATGTTTTTTTTCTTCTAAATAGAATGGCTGCCCGATTACTATTTCATATCAATTCGCAATTATAGATACATTTTACTGTAGACTTGATTCAAAGTCATTTGCTAGGTATCTGTTCATTTGATAGCACGCTAATACGGGAAAATTGCTTGGAAGCCCTTTAGTACTGGCTATTAGCTCTTATACAAAATATACCTTTGAACTATGCGCATTTAATTAATAAAAATATTTCTACGTACAGAAAATATCATCAAAACTGTTCAAATAATATATGTATATAATATTATTATATTTTTATTACTTTGAAGGAGGAGACGAGCTTGCCGTTCGCCTGCAGCGATACGACCGCCCATAAATAGTAAATTCACCATCCAACACCCTGAATTACAAAGTATTGTTTGGTATTCCACTGCGCTCGCCATCCTGACACATGAGATGTTAAGTTTTATTATGTCCAGTAGTTACACTGGCTACAATGTCCTTCAAACTGGAACACAACAATGACTACACACTCCTGCTTGGCGGCAGAAATACCTATTGCGTTAGTACCTACCCAGGCGGACTCTCACATATGAAAGACCTACCACAATTATTGAAATAATTGAATACCAATATTATTCAAATAAGCAAACACGTCAGCGCTTCATACAAAGTTTGCACAACAAATTGCACTCAAAGCATATTTTTTCAACAAATAAAGCAAAACAAGTCTAGCAGACGTTGGTAAGTATTAACAAATATTGTAAAGAAACACTACATTATTAAAGTAACATTCAAAACCTAAATATACATAAGCAAAAGTAACACTTTCATAGAAGTAAGTAGCATCTATCTGTATATATAAAAATGAATCCCTATTTCCCTTGGTCACGCCATCACGCGTGAACGGCTGGGCCGATTTCACTATTTTTTTTGTTTTGTTGTGTTTGTTATTGTCAGGAGAAGGTTCTTATGAAAGAAAAAATTTAAAAAATTGCGCGGAAAATTAGAAAATTTAAGAAAACTTAACGAAAATATCAATTTTATATAACTGTAAATTGTTTGAAATAACTGTCAGCGATTGACATAATGCGCGCTGCAAATTCATAGTAAGACGGGACAACATCTGTCTGGTCAGCTAGTTTAAAATAAATATATGTATATGAGCACTTAAGTAACGCAAGTGCATCATCTTGCGTAACATATTGAAATCCATATCTAAAGCTTAGCATGAAAACGACTCATTATCAAAAGTATAACGTGGCCATTAGAGCGATAATGTAAATTTTCCGCGTATTCCGATCATTTCCTTTAATATCACCCGATACGATCGATTCACATGATAGCAATTAGTGGGGAAATTGTTTGCACGCTTTATTAGGACAGAACTTAATTGGAAAATTTGTTACAGGCATATTTTCGATTGACGGTTGATTTTTAAATCATCAGATAATACTTACTTATAGAGAAATACATCGTGAATAAAAATTTACACTTTTTTAATACTTTGACGAGGCGTGCTTGCCGTTCGCCTGATGGTAAGCGATATGCCCATCAACAGTAGACACACCATCTTACATCTGACATTACAAAGTATTGTTTGGTATTCCACTGTGCTCACCATCCTGAGACATGAGATGTTAAGTCTCATTATGTCCAGTAGTTACACTGGCTACAATGTAAACTTTAATGGAATACAGTGGTTTAATTCTTTTAGTTTCATATTTAGTAAGGTTATAATTTAGTTAACAGATAACTTTTATCCTATGACTTAAAACTTAGCCCTGAGGCTTGTTGCTTGGCTTGGCTGATATTTTATAGTATTAAATATTAATCATAGATGTCGCTAATAATTATTTAAATTTCATTAAATAATAAAGCTGCGTTACCAATAAAACAATTTATTTTTTTGGTTACCACTGCCTCGCACACGGCAAATCTACTTTCACTACGTATAGTAAATATTTTTCGTTCAACATATCCATGTTTTTGTGATATTCGTTTGATTCAAGTTAGTTTAGTTTATTTAATTTCCTAATTGGGAGTGAAGAGAACTGCCGAGACGAATGTCCGCCGATTCAAAACCCAAGGGCACTTCTGACTTTTTAAGTAATGTATGTATTGTTTGTAAATTATCGCTTGTTTTAATGTAGAAGGAAAATAGCATCAGGTAACCTTATATACCTGAGAAATTCTCTACAAGAATATCGAAAGTACGTGAAGTCTACCCGCACTAGATTAGCGTAGTGGATTGCAGCTTAAATTCTTTCAGTAGTAGAGGGGGCACGTATCCAACAGCGAGGTACTACATAATAAATTATTATTATAATTCTATTCCATTTCATAATAATATAATTCAATATACTTAGGTCTATATTTTTTCTGGCACAGTATGATAGTTAAGGAAAAAGTTGCAAGGAAAACCACAGTTTGGATACATTTTACCTGTATGTGCTACATTGGTTATAACTTTACTACAGCATTCATTGAAAATAGTCAACATTGACTAATAGCAAAAATGAATAATATATTAACAAATGAAGAAACATGGGATTTTTACCGCTAGCTTGCTCAATCATACCATTGTTTTATTCTATTAATTAATGTTAAAATTTGTGAAGACGTTTCGATATTTGTTGGAAAGACACATTCAAACTAGTGAATGAATTTGGATGATAGCATAGTTTTATTCGAAAGCATGGCATAGAGGATACCCACTCATGGTTAGTGAAGAGATACCCAGAAACATGTCGACTGGGATGAGATTAACTTCCCCGTCGGCACAGATATGCCGGCCTACGTAATTGCTTCTTCACGCTCCGTTTTATATTTAAACTTAAGTCATAATATTATTGACTGTTTCTGTGGCGTTGTACTGCGATATGCCTGCCGTGCTGAGACCTCTGGTTTGATCCCTGGATCGGGTAAAGAGAGATTCTGTCTACTCAATACCAATCTTGAATCTACAATTTTTTCCCTATACCATAAGAGAATAGGAAAATATTCAAGAAAAGACTCAATTTTATTCCACCGCGATCACATCACTTTGTTGATTGGACGGTAAAGTTTCAACTTACCGTTATTAGTTAGACGTAACAATGCCTAAGGCTACACGAAATCGTAAACATTCGAGAACTT
Organism: Manduca sexta; assembly: GCF_014839805.1. NCBI lineage: Eukaryota > Metazoa > Arthropoda > Insecta > Lepidoptera > Sphingidae > Manduca > Manduca sexta. Next base: position 8,536,744 of record NC_051125.1, on the reverse strand, counting down.
ATGAAACAACTAGAAGACTGGTAACAAAACAACTTGTATCTTACGTCATTACCCGACTGTGAAGAAAGATAGTAATGGTTTATGAGATTTGTGATGGATGGGGTGTAATAAATCTGAATTACATAGATCTTTATCTATTTATATTGGGGGTCAATGAAGGTCGGATGGAAAATAGTAATAAATTGCAAATTAGAAAAGTCGATGGCATATGATTTGGGATTACAAATATAGTGGACACTGTAATATATACCAACAGGCTTAGATTTTTAGGTTCCGTTTCGAACATCAAGCGACAATTGACAAAAAATACATAGAAAATTTTGCGAATTTGAACCTTTTGCGCACAATCATTCTCGAACGTTCGCGAACTTTTCAATACGAATAGAACACTAATGAGGTTATCTGAAGTCAAGACTACGGTTGACTATTAGGTTTACGAGGATCTCGGTCAAGAGGGTTATAATGCGAAAATCTGTAGAGAGGCAACATTTATATGATTTATACCAGCACTCTATCGTTTGCAGCTCAGCTGGATAACTGTTATGTAGTTTTGAGAGGTGCTAGGACCTCTTAGTGTTGTACCGAACTTTATTTGAAGTAGACATTATATGTTTTAAGGAGATATTTAAATTGTAATTCGTATTCTATCCTAAGTTGGAGTGTCCATTTTGAATGTTTTAAGTGCAGGGACTGTTTTTTATTTAATTTAATATTCCGTTGTTATACACTCATTCAGAGAAGGCCCGTGTCCAGCAGTGGGACTGTATACAAGTATGATGATAATCCCATGATGTGATATGGGACAATGTGTCATATCCGGTACAAATTACCGATACCAGGCTGAATACTTAGTAGAAAATACCAACATCACTTTGCCCGACGTGGGGATCGAACCCGACACCTCAACACGGCAGCTGTACTATAATACAACTGCACCACCGAGACATTTAATATGGATAATATTTAATTTATTGTCAGGATAATCTGTATTGCTGAATATATACATAGTTAATCTCAAACCTCACACGAATTACAGATAAATTATAGATTATAATAATCGCAAAAACATCTTTAAAATAAAATTAATGTGAAGTTAAAAGAATATTTTATCCACGGACTACGAAATTTATAACACCTAGATTACAATTTGGGTCTTATATTTGTCAACCTAAGATTTTATTATTGCATGAATGAAATACGCTACAACAAAAACATATTTTTCTCTGCGGATTATTTCCACAAGAGTTTCCTCATGTCTCACACTTACGTACACGACTCCCAATTGCGTAATAATGCCAGCGTAAACTACGGATTTTTAAATATTGTTTCTTGTGGTTTACTTAATGAGGAAATACTCCTTAATTCCTTTCGAAAATAATTAAAATTTTGGTATTATGGACTGTTAGGATGGCTTTTTGTATGATCATTAAGTGGTGTGGTATCATAAAATAACTGCTTTTATAAACCAAGGGGGCCAGAAATGGTTGAAAATCGGCGCTATGGAGAACACCAAATGAGGTCCAGCGACTGTTACTTGGGAATATAAATGTGTAAATAATTGAAATTAAACTAATTTTCGGATTCTATCGCGGTAATTAGTGTTTTATTTTCTCCCGACGTTTCGAAGACTGCAGCCTTCATGGTCACGGGGGGGACTGAGGTGTTGTTCATCCGTAAAGTCAAAGTTACAATATCTACCTACATTTTACAATTATACAACTTTTTTAAAATTTTTAGCTGTTTGTGGTCCGATCTACGCAGAATGAGCTCACAGTTTCTTGAAGTCTGGCAGCCGGTCTTTTGGGTTCCGATTTAATTAAATGTAGAACTGGATCCCATGCTTGTGCAAGCTTCCAACCATCTTCCCTATTGAAATTAGGATGTTTTTTAATTTCAATAGCCTCGCGAATCATCCTAGGCAAAATTAGTTTATTTTCAATGTCTAACATTCGCGTAAATATAAGAAATCATTGTGTAAATAATTTTTGCTCGCGTTTTGAAAAACTAAAAAATAGTCTATATGCTGCCAGGATTTTACTAATTGTGCCATTTCCATGCAATTCAACAATTTCCGCCTTTACAACTTTTCTAACAAACAAACGTTCGCATTATAATAAGTATCTAAGATAATTAGAATTGTTTCCAAGCAGGTCCAGTATAGTCTGTACTTTGCCCCGAATAAAAAAAACTGTCCCACTCAGATCGTTCTAAATCAATCACAACAAGCGACGTAACTCCTAACAATTGAATCTATTACCGGAGGAGACAGAATTAGCATCAGTTATTGCACTAAGAACTGCGAACCGACGCGTGACACGATCTATCCACCAGTGGAGAAGCATTCATACAACCCGGTTCCTACCGGCTTTTAGGTTTATTTACGTTGGTCTTAGTTTTTGTTTTCTGTTAAACTGCCCGCGATATATTAACTAAAGAACGTTTGTTTGCCTCGGATTATCTTTTGAAAAATTTCACTCTTCGCCTCTGCTATCCACATTTATTATTTACCGTATGCTTTCTGTTGAATATAACACTTCGGCAATAATATTAGATATTCTATTTTATATGACCAAAATAAAATTTTATGTCGTTTAAGTACCTACATGAAAATATAAAAATGTGTTTAGTTATATAAGCGACTTTATTTAACTAATAAATGTGCAACTATGTCCGCCTACGTAATGAATAAAGCATTTTATTTTATTTATTAAGTAGTATAATTGAAAGACGCCTATTGTCTTTTTTAGGTCTATGAATCGATAGAATTGTACCAATATGAATATATTTCATGCTTACAGATTTATTCGATGGGTTTTTCGGAATAAGTTATAAGTTAGATGTAGGGATTGTTTATCGATTTCAATAGTTTACCTAAAAGTAAACATACATAGATAATTCTAGGCAAGAGGCTTTAAAGATTAATGAGATGTTAACCATCAACAAGCGAAGCGGAATGTTTAAGTTTTAGCTTTCCCAATTTAAAAAGTTGGCTTTTCTATTTACATAACAATGTGAATTTTTATTTGTTTTAACATTGAAAATAGTAAAAAAATTAAAATAATTTTACATTCATAAAAAAATATATTGACAACGACGCGAATACTGAACAATCACGAATAGTATTTTATATTTTAGAAATTTTTATTCAACAATTATTTAAAACCCAATTCTTTTTTATTTGGCTCCTAAAATAAAAAATTAAAACTTTTTTATTTTTTTTATAAATTGCAAATAATAGATACCTACTATTGTTTTTTGTGGCGTGCGGCGATAGCCTAGTTGGGTGTGGAACGGTCTGCCAAGACGACTGTCCGCAGGTTCAAATCCCAAGGGCACACACCTCTGACTTTGCTAAAAAAATCATGTGTGTATTCTTTGTGAATTTATCGTTCGCTTTAACGGTGAAGGAAAACATCGTGAGGAAACCTGTACATCCGAGAAGTTCTCTATAGGAATTTCGGAGGTGTGTGAAGTCTACCAATCCGCACTAGGCCAGCGTGGTGGACTAAGGCCTAATCCCTCTCAGTAGTAGAGGAGGCCCGTGCTCAGCAATGGGCAAGTATATAATACAGGGCTGATATTATTATTGTTTTTTGTACTTAAATTTGAAATTTCAACTTCACTGTGTTCAATTCAGATATACTTACCGCAAGAGAAATTAACTTATTCTATCGAAACTTCGAAATGGGGATCCCATAAATTGTTTAGAATGAATTGTTAATCGGATGACGGAGCTCTGCCGTGAAAATTTGATTTTGTTTAACCCAAAAGATTACCTCACTAATTCGAAAGTTTGAATCCCATTCGGAACTTCTCTGTTTTGAATATTACATTAATAACTCAATTAATAATTCATTTGTTTCAGTAATATTTTGTGCTAAAAGTAGAGGAAAATGATTGTCATAAATATAGCAATAAAAAATACAGTTCAGAATATATTGAGCTGGGTCATTTTATATTATTTAGGTACCTTAGCTTGTAAATACATTATTCAAAAAACACACAGAACATCTTTAAATAGTGACTCTAAATTTTTTAACTATAATTAGTTATAACAAATATTAAAATCAACGTTCTATAGGTCATTTCATTCACGAAGACGCGCCCCACATCCTTATCAGCGGGGGCGTTGCGGGGTGTTGAGGGGTAAGGGGACTGATCCAAACACATACCCCGACGACATCCATCGTAGTGTGCGTGTGCATTTATACTGATCACGCACACTGTAATCGAATGAGGAAAGTAGTTGGGCGCGTCTTCGTGGATGGCATTATCTATACCAAACGGTGGCACAAAAAACAAACTGCATAAAATGATAATAATATCCGTGTATTTTAAACTTTGCCCCGCGATACGAATTAGTTATCTTGGTACAGTTTTGTTAGTTTTACGAGTCACGTAAACAATGGGTTGATAAGTCGTGCTCGTAAATTAACTGAGGTAAGGAAAATACTTACGGTATGAATAACTGGCGAGTGTTCCACACACGCGTTATTTTAGCTGGATTTATGTTATTACTAACCTTATTACCTTTGTAATAAAACAGATACTATTATTCGTACTTTTGCTCGTGGTAGCAAATATTTTTTATCCGCACGTAAGTGTGTCGCGTTCCGGGATCGGGCTGTGTATCCGGTTCCAACAGGCCGGCATAATTATGTCGAGGGGTAATCATCTCTCGTCAGTCGACTTTCTGTTGGACCCCACTTTACTTACCATCAGGTGCTCTGGGGTCACTATGCTGGGCACGTATAAAAAATTAACCCAGTTATGTCAACATGTTCCAATTCCCAAATTATCCACAAATAAGTTACTAATATTCAAAACGCAATAAATCCAAATTTGATACTTTACTGTTCAACAAAACACACTTATATCTATTTATATGACAAAAAAGTGTGAAATATTCCATATCTTTTCGTACAAAGAAAAATCCAGCTGTTACAAATAACAATCCATAAATGTTGTTTAAAAGTAGTTGATACATTTTGGCATAGTTCGGTCCAATTGATTGCTTGCAAATTGATATACATTTATGTACATAGGCATACTATTGAGTACTGAGCGACTCCAAGGAAAAATAAATGTCTTTTTACCCTCGTTTAATCTGTAATATTTAAGGTACGAAATAGTCTAAAACATCTTTTAGTATATTAGACTGTGAATTAAATACTCAATAATACGAAGTGTAAAATTTCTTATTTATCAAAAATAGACAGCCGAACGGCTTAAAGCAGAAATTTTCACCTCTTGATTACAGCTGAATCATCTCAGATCTTGAAGAATGTACCCGTCGCTTCACTCCACGGAGTTAATAAAGTATATATATAGTAGATGAGGAAATAATTATAATATGAAATTAGGCTACCCTCTTTACCTGTATACCAAGTACTAAACTTTCAAAAGTAAAGACATGTTACATAAGTATATTATTTAACCTCTTTGATAAATTTTTTCTCGGGATATCGAGTTCAATTTACGCAGTATAACTTTAAATATATATTTTTTATAACATAATATCATATAGACACAAGCAGAACCGTGAGCAACCCCTATTAAGTTATAAAAATAATTCCTACATAGAATAGTGCCTTTGAAAGCAATTGTTTTATTGAAATCTATCACATATAATACATTCTAACAATGTACAGCCAAATTCAATAAGCCATTCTTTATTCCGATGTAAGCGGGGTTGGTGTGAAAAATAAATCTGCCTGAACAAAAGTCTTTCGAATTTCCTTTGCCGAAAGAAACAATGGAGTGAAAATGAATCTTTAATTTCATACAAACATTACGTACAAAAGGTATTGAAATGGTTACATTTTTAATTACCTGTCAATGGCACGGAAACAATTCGTATTAACAATGCTTCGAATAATAATAAACTACAAAGAAAATTGTACAATTATTTAAACAACGAGGTATATTATTTGAAAATTAATTTTCCATCGAAATACTAAAAGCAATTTCGTGTGTCGAACTTTCAATAGAAATTAAAATATTTAATTTGATGTCAAGGAAATGCTATGCCCAAACTACACAAATGTATGCAAAAGCAACAATAATATTCAAAACCCAATACACAACAATTTTCACACCAACATTAAAATAAAACACAACATTTCTTCTTATTTAAATTTAATGTAATTGCTACGTTTAGTTTGTGAATACATGTTAATGGTGTACGTATAGTTAATATTAATACTGGTGTTATTTTGTTTTCGATGCATGCTGACACCTTAGAATGTTATGCATTTAAATCTAGTATTACTGTTATATATTATTGGAGCTAGTTATAATGTAACAACTACTGGATAATTATATATAAAAATAATACTATGAAATTGTGGAAATATTCTCCTTTAGAGATACTGGCAAAACATTATATTTTAACATCTGTAAATCAGTAAGATCTCTTTGTTTTCTCTCATACGTATGCAAAAAAATCATAAATGAATAAAATAAAAGAAAGAAATCCACACTTACACATTCGATAGTATAATATACTACATAGTTATATCGTAATTTTTTATGGTCTTGTTTAAAGTCATTTTACCGCGATTATCAAGTTCAAAAGTATGATAGCTATTTTAATCTTTTTGCAGCAGACTTAGTGCTGCGGTCTGCCGTACGAAAATAGCAAATACCCAGACATTCTCTTCTAAAATAAGATTTACAATACTAACTATCGAATCCGACTTTGCTCAGAAGAATCAGTTTATCTTAATTAATATCCACTAACTCCTTTCTCTCTTTTCCGTAAAAAGTGGCGATAGCCTAGTTGGTTGTGGAACGGACTGCCGAGACGAGTGTCCTCAGGTTCAAATCCCAAGGGCACACACCTCTGACTTATCTAAAAAATTATATATGTATTTTCTGTGAATTATCGCTTGCTTTAATGATGAAAGAAAACATCGTGAGGAAACCTGTAGACCTGAGAAATTCTCTATAGGAATTTTTCGAGGGGGTGTGAAGTCTACCAATCCGCATCAGGCCAGCGTGGTGGAATAAGACCTAATCATTCCCAATAATAGAGGACGCCCGTATAATGGGACAGTATATAATACAGGGCTGATATTATTATAACTCCTTTCTCAAAATTAATTTTTAAATATAGTGAATATTGTAGCTAAAAGTCATCTAATAACTTGAAAATGATCGGCGAATATTGTGTTATTGGTCTGTTGCTAACAAAACGATATTCTGGGAAAGACAATCAAGTTGGGTAATCATCTTTATGTAGATTTCCATCATAAATAAATTATTTGTTATTGGCCTGTGCGCACGGTGGAGATGAAATATCAATACATATTATAAGTCCCCTTTTCTGTCTTTCTGTATGTTATCGATTTTCTTAAAATGTACTGAACGGATTTTTATGAAATTTGGTATGGAGATAGTTTAAGACCCTGGGAAGGTTATATGCTACTAACCCGGGAAAATATATAGCGGGACTTTGATCTTAGAAAACTTATTCACGCGGGCGAAGCCGCGAGCAAAATTTACTCGATAAATAGTAGGTGCATGCCTCTGCCTACCCCCTTTAAAATTAACGTGATCTTACGTAAAAACAAACGTCTTTAGTCAATATACTTAGACATGCAAATAGAGAAGTTGAAATACGCAAACTCGTGAACTCTTTCAGTTAATAATACATGTACTTTCAGAGCTTTTACCCACACTAAGAACTTTCTTACAAACCAGCGTTATATTTGCTCTGTCCCTTTTGCGTAGAATAGCCCGAAAAGTTTTAATAAGTAGAGGGCCAGGTAAGAAAACTATTTGAATCGGAGCACTCACCTTTTAGTGATGCCATTAGTGGTCTCTAGGTTATACTAGGGCACTAAGAGTAAGTCAATATACCAACTTCTTTATTTACTATCGGGAAACGTAAAATGTCTTAAAAACTGGAATCATCAGATTCCAGTTTCACTTATCAAAGTGATGTTAATTATACATATGTTATTAAGGTGTTTGTTCGTTCTTCTTGAGTGAAACTTGAGTAATGAATAATTTGATGAGTTAAATATAGATAGTTTGTGCGTCAAGAGCAATATAGATAATATATGCTCATTTCATTTATTTATAGATATTTGAAAAAATCAGACAAAACCGGCAATCTAGTAAACTAAACTGTAAATTAAGGTTAATATTTGTTAATAATGTATAGAATGGTTTTCAGTAGCTTACAGTTCAGTGGTTTTTTCTTTCAATCACTATTTAAAGAACTTTGTGCTCAGTGGGTTTATTTCAAATATATTCTTAATATAAAATTCTCCTCAATTTGAGTTCTCCCTACTACCCATTACATTAAATTTTATTTATTCGCCAACATATATAAATTCAAATTTAGAATCACTTAAAATTATTGTGTTAACCTGTTCAAATTGTTGAAAAAGATTTGGCGATTGTCAATAAAGTTCATAGGTCGTCGACCCCGTGGGCGGGAAACCCCGGTTATCCCGCTAGGCGTCGATGGCACAATCTCAGCGGGAATAACACTGCATACGATGAAAACATTTGTTTATCTTAAATCCACACCAGTAGGGAAGGGAAAATGGAAGATTTAAGAAGCACTTATTTAAATGGTTAAGTAAATGAACTGAATTGAACAATATTACTGTTGTTTTATGCTCGGGGTAGGATATATTTTATATCCGCCCGAATAGCAACTACCGTACACAAGGTGTTAAAATCCGCCATAGTGGCTCACGTAAGTGTGTCGCGTTCTGGCTGGCTGGTTCGTCCAACAGGCCGGCATAATTAAGTCATACGAAGGGGAATTCGCGCAACTTTTGCCGATAATTGATAACGTTACGTCATTATCATCAGCCTCATAAAGTACTCATAGGCCTCCCCTACATATTAAAACAAAATGGCTTACATATATAGAAAGTTAATAACAACATTAATCATTCAAACTATTCCTTATCCTTTTACGCATAATTGAGTACAGTGGTTCCAAATAGGTTCCTGTAAAAATGTTCAGCCGACTATGGTTCACAGAACTTAATTTCATCACTCAATACAGCGAGCCTATCGTATCACACATATTTAATTCGGGGTAATTCGCATGCTTCCCCCAAATACTTCCAGACCGACCTATTCCTATTAATCATTGGGTGAGGCCCAGGTTCAGCAGTGGACATCGTACGGCTGATGGTGATGATGATGAATTCGTAGGAGTTTTTTCAAGTATCATACTCGTAAATTGACTTAATATGACTGAAATTTGAATCCAGGCAGCTAGCTAAAAGGGTTTCAACCTCACATAGTTCACCTCACATACTCCCAAAATTCTTATATATGTCTCCGTTGGGCTCGGGCTTCCTCTACTACTAAGGACTAGAGGCTTTAGTCCACCACGTTGGGCCAATGTGAGTAATAAGATTTCACATACGCTCATATACTTGTACTTATGGAGAAAACTCAGGTGTAGGTTTCCTCGCGATGCTTTCCTTCAACGTTAAAGTGAATGATAATTGATAAACAACAATACACACGTAACTTTGATAAGTCAGAGGTATCCTTTGGTTTTGAACCTGCGGACATTCGTATCGACAGACCATTTCATACCCCCATAGATACACTTATAACATAATAATTAAAATTATTTGCTTGAGCCTAAAAGATATTCAGAACAGTAGAGAGGTTATAGGATTATAATTTTTTGCCATTATACTATGAGTCCGAGATTCGAACCTACTTTAACGCAGTAGGGCTCTCCAACCCAATTACAAAGTATAAGAAACTCCCCTGTGGAGTAAACTGAATTACAAAGCCGCGGGGTACTTACATCTTAAGCCTACGTTACTAACATTTTACAAGCAAACTAAGGGAAACTTTATAAAGTTATCGTTTGTTTTATTCTAACTAAACTAGACTTCCTAGGTGATGTAGTAGTTGCGTGACGGTACGACACCTTCCTGAGATCCTGTCTTGGAATCACAGGTCTAGTCCTACTGGATTTTCCTGCTTAGTATCAGCCCGGAGTGTGAAAGTTGTGCCCGATATGACAATAAGCTCGCCTCCTATCACTAGTCATCTGTCATATTCGATTTTCCTGTTTAGTATCAGCCCGGAGTGTGAAAGTTGTGCCCGATATGACAATAAGCTCGCCTCCTATCACTAGTCATCTGTCATATTCGATTTTCCTGTTTAGTATCAGCCCGGAGTGTGAAAGTTGTGCCCGATATGACAATAAGCTCGCCTCCTATCACTAGTCATCTGTCATATTCAATTTTCCTGTTTAGTATCAGCCCGGAGTGTGAAAGTTGTGCCCGATATGACAATAAGCTCACCTCCTATCACTAGTCATCTGTCATATTCGATTTTCCTGTTTAGTATCAGCCCGGAGTGTGAAAGTTGTGCCCGATATGACAATAAGCTCGCCTCCTATCACTAGTCATCTGTCATATTCAATTTTCCTGTTTAGTATCAGCCCGGAGTGTGAAAGTTGTGCCCGATATGACAATAAGCTCGCCCCCTATCACTAGTCATCTGTCATATTCGATTTTCCTGTTTAGTATGAGCCCGGAGTGTGAAAGTTGTGCCCGATATGACAATAAGCTCGCCTCCTATCACTAGTCATCTGTCATATTCGATTTTCCTGTTTAGTATGAGCCCGGAGTGTGAAAGTTGTGCCCGATATGACAATAAGCTCGCCTCCTATCACTAGTCATCTGTCATATTCGATTTTCCTGTTTAGTATCAGCCCGGAGTTGAAAGTTGTGCCCGATATGACAATAAGCTCGCCTCCTATCACTAGTCATCTGTCATATTCGATTTTCCTGTTTAGTATCAGCCCGGAGTTGAAAGTTGTGCCCGATATGACAATAAGCTCGCCTCCTATCACATCACGGGACGCAACAATGTGTGCCCTACTTGCACCTCTGCCTACCCCATCGGAGATAACAATTGTGTGAGTTGTACCGTAAGTTAATTAAACGAATTTGGATAAAATTTGACACACAGATACATCTATCAAAATTGTATCCCATAATGTACGGAATGAGATTTCTATTTCTGAGAATGGTTTTTCACTCGTGTGTAAACAACACCAAAGTATTGAAACAAAACTCTGAGTTGAACGATCTTGAGCACCTTTACGTGGAAATCATAGAAAGCTAACTGTGATGGCTTATTTATTCTCTAACGGCTATAGTGGCACAATGGTTGAGTGAGGGTATGTCGTACAAAGGAACGCATTTAGCATATCGCACGCCTCCGGGGACATCCGATAGGGTTCACGACTAAAATTGTTTAAGATCTGCTTATTTCTCTAAATAAATTTAAAGATGCTGTACAAATTCTTTCTTTAATATTACAGGTAATATATTCAAATCTTTAAATAATAATGTCGTTTTAAAAAATATATTAAACAGATTTTACAAATAATGCTTATTCCAACGGGTTTTTTACTTGTATTTAGATACCATTTTTATTTATTTTTAATATAAATCAAAAATTATCATCTCAAAATTATCATAAACCGAAAACAATAGCTTAAAAGATATTATAATTTTCAATTTCAACTACCATTTCTACTTTATAAATATTTTTTTAACAAAGTGGCAACCCTATTATCTGTGCGTAATAGTGAAAGCTTCAATATTCGATGCTGCATAAGTAATGCATTGTTGGAAAACTGTACGATAAATTAGATTCCATACATAAAGGACGGTGGTCGAACACAAATTAAATTCAAAGCACTCACTTGCTATAAATAAGAAGGGCTTCGGAGCTTGAATATGCAAAAAAAAATCATCAGCCTTTCTGAGCTGAAATAAGTGACTGCATATAAGTGAAATAAGGTCGAAATAAAAAACAATCTAAATATCGCTTTTGAAGAAATGTGACAGATAATAAAGGAAATCGACATTGATTTCAATATAATTTGCATAAAGTATACTGTGTTATGTCTTATTCATAGTCGATTCACAATAAAGAGAATTCAAATGGACTCAAATCATATTTATTATACTATAAGGTAACAGAGCTACTGATAACCCACTTAATTTTAAATTCTCGGTAACGGCACTACTGATGGCCCAGTAATTTTAAAATCTTCGTTAAAAAAAATCTGAAAATATATTAAAATAAACGTTTGATTACATTCAAACATACCATTGCATATTATAAAGTTGAATGATAAAAAACGTACTTAGTATGCCTTTGCATTACAATACAATATAAAAACATAAGCAATGGATGATGGACCATATTAAGAACCGGGTTATCTTGAGTCCCTCTACCCTACAAGTATTATTATATATAATAATATCAGCCCTGTATTATATACTTGCCCACTGCTGAGCACGGGCCTCCTCTACTACTGAGAGGGATTAGGCTTTAGTCCACCACGCTGGCCTAGTGCGGATTGATAGACTTCACACACCTTCGAAATTCCTATAGAGAACTTCTCAGATGTGCATGTTTCCTCACGATGTTTCCCTTCAACGTTAAAGCGAACGATAAATTCACAAAGAATACACACATGATCATTTAGAAAAATCAGAAGTGTGTGCCCTTGGGATTTGAACCTGCGGACATTCGTCTTGGCAGTCCGTTCCACACCCAACTAGGCTATCGCCGCTTACAAATATTATTAAATACATATTAGGTAAAGAGTTTGTTCACATTTTCAATATATTATGCTCTTTAAATAAAATGAAAATGTGTGTATGTATCGGCTAGTATAGAGCTCACTGGCCTTAATCCGCAGTAAGGCCGAAAATATTTCCAAAAACTAGCACAATACAGTCCTCGTAACAAAAACCATAAATCTGATCCGTTCAAAGGCAATATTTAGAAAACTTAGTTGACAAAGTTGTTTATTTATCAGAAGCAATTCGTCTTACCCGATCATAATTGAAATCTCTAACAAGTAAGGAAGTTAAATGAATAGCGAAGTTTTTCTGCCGGTTGTCTCCCGGTTAGTTTGCTACAAATAAATTAATGTTACGAATCCTCGTACGTACAAAATAGCGTTTTTCTATAAAATTGTCTGTATCCCTAAAAGACTATAAAAATAATCATAATTTTCAATAGAACAATCAGACAATGTACATGAAATATTGGAATTGGATAACGTGTGAATGTAACGTATATATAATAATATCAGCCCTGTATTACACACTGTCCCACTGCTGGGCACGGGCTTCCTCTTCTACTGAGAAGTATTAGGCCTCCGTTCACCACGCCGACCTAGTGCGGATTGGTAGACTTCACACACACTCATAATTTAATATAAACTAAGCATCGGAAAAATCCTTTCGAAATCAAAGTTAGGCATTTTTGATTTGTGTTTATATAGAATTAATAAAAAAAATAAACCTTATTTACTTATACAGTAAGGCCTAAAATCCACATAAAACAAAACAAAAAACCATCACTAGAAAATAAACACGTGTCGCGTTATCTTACATGTTTACTTAAATAATTAATTTGTATGTACATACAAAGTTATTCCCATTCATAACTATAATCACACGCGCACACTTGACTTAGAATTTAGAACAATCTAGATAAAATCATTGTTTTTAACTCCTGTACACGAAAATTGTGTGTTTAAAATTATGTAAATTTAGGGCTAACGCAAGCGGGGAAATTTTGTTTCCAATAGTATAAAAGTTTTCAGAAACTAATCTGTATGACTAATCATACTTGCTGGTGGTAGGATATATTTTATATCCAGCCTTATTAAAACCCACCACAGGCCGACATAGTTGTGTTGACTGCCGAGGGGTAATCATCTCTCGTCAGTCGACATTCTATTGGACCTCACTCCACTTACCATCAGGTGCAGTTGGGTCAATTTACCGTGGCTCTATAAAAATGAGCCCCTATGGCCGGTTTTAACACCTTGTGTACAATGGTCGCTATTCAGGTGGATATAAAATATACCCTACCACCAGCATATTTTATAATAACAGTATATTTTTCATATATTCATATATTTTCAAAAGCTCATTTACAACACTCACAAGACCTCCATTATTATTTAACATGCCCAAAAGAACATACTAGAACATTCATTTAGAGTAATATAAATACTTTAATAACTGACATATTTTTTACAAAGATATCAAGCACCATTTTGAAACTCAAACTAACCTAACAAAACAAACAATTACACGTTTTGACGCACGCATTCCTAACTGGGTAACGCGTTTCATCATCGCCCACTCTTGGCCAAATAAACCTGACGACGTTAAGAATTAAATAAATAATGGTTCACCCTCATATAAATGACATACGTACGTGTCGCATATTCTGCGATTTCACAATGGAATCATAACTTATGACATCCCGTTCCCCGTTGATCTAGAATCATGAAATTTTTAAGATAACAACAAATGTCACGGAAACAATTTGAAAACCGTGAATATGTACTTATACACTTAGATACCATACAAACATTATACAGAACCCTCGGTGCGTGAATCCAACTCACACTCGTCTCGTTTTTCTATTACCCGGTCTAAGATTCGAACCTAAAATCTCAAAGTTCATAGTCCATCGCTGCTCCAAACCCAATGAGGCAAACAGAATCGTAACTGTTTTTTAATACTTTTTAATCAATAATAAAAGCAACGCACTGAATATGATCACATTAGCTTACAATGTCGATGTTTCAAATGGGTATAAAATATAGTATTCTTTTTCATACCTCCAGCAACCCAGAAATAAATGTATGTTATGGTGACAAATGTCCTTAACAAATTATAGCGAAACGGCTGATACTTTACAGGCCAATAAAGCCGGTATTCGAATGGCAACAATATTTCATTAACACTGCCAGACTCTCGACCTAAAATCTGTATGTAGGTCGGTGGGCGTCCCTATAAAAGCGAATTCAAGGCGCCATATCCCCTAAGCCTCTCCATAGAGATGGGACGAACAAAAAATCGAAATGTAAATGGTTTGAAAGTTTCTCTTTATTTAACGTTCACTGGTGGTAGATCCCTCATATCCGAGAGACCACCAGAGCAGATATCACCGCAATGTCTATTTCTGCCGCCAAGCAGCAGTGTTTAGTCACTGTTGTGTTCCGGTTTAAAGGACATTGTAGCCACTACTGGACATAGTAAGACTTAACATCATGTCTCAGGATGGCGAGCGCAGTAGAATACCAAACAATACTATGTAATTCAAGGTGTTTAATGGAGTTTTACTGTTTCTGGGCGGTCGTATCGCTTACCATCAGACGAACGACAAGCTCGTCACGTCATTCAAAGCAATGAAAAAAAAAATCATTCGTGCCTCTATTGATAACTAACAACTAATGGGTTCTTAGTACATAAAAGTACTTTTGTACATAAAAGACACAGTTTTAGTCCTTTTTTTACTTTATAGATGTGACCATATCTTCAACGCGAAGATTAAGCTTTGATAAAATTGCCGTTCTAAATAAAGCAATAAATCCATACGGATTGCAACCATTGTTGATATAAGAATTGCAATCGCAATATCTAGGAAATCTTTGTGTACATTGCAAACAAAAAAATAAGAGTCCAGTTTATTATGTATGCATAGAAATATTTTTGCTTTTAAATCTAAAGTACTAATATAAGTGCTGTTTCCATCTTGTTATATTTTTACCTGCCATGGCAAAATGGTTACAGAGGACGCGATTTTAATAATATAGCATCAATATAATGCTAATTCGTTATCATCGGAATAATGTAGGTCTATCAAGTATATATCTGCCAAATAGGGAATGCGATAAATCCCAACATATCAAGGCGAATTTTTCATGTTCACTTTATAGAGACCCATGCTTAATATTTAGAAGTTACACAGACGCTATCAACTTGTTGCCTAAAAACACTACAATACTACAAAACGGACATGGCTGAAAAACTATGAACACTACACTAGTGTAGTATTTCTCTGGAATAAGTTTACACCTAAGCAACACCTTATTATACTGTTAAGAGGATGTTATTCCTGTTCTTGAACATTTTACATCACCATTTGCAAGCCTTAAATGTATGTCAACCCACGACCCTTGCAAGAAACATAAACATCCCACGCGTAAACGTAACACTGGATCGTGAATGGAAGGTCATTGCGCCTGATTCGGCATTAACGCATCACCTCATTCCTCTTTACCTACTTAAATGTCGTAAAATTTGCAAAGAGATTACGAATAGAACTGAGATAATGTTTTGTTTAGGCTCTACTTAACACCCCACGTGCAGGATTTGGTGCCTAATTGAGACGTCATTTTCGCTCCGTTTCACGCGTAATTTATGGCACTTTTATTCACTTTTATTGGCAAAGGAAGTGTGTCGGGTCATCTGGTCTATTTGGAGGTAATTTGATTACGATTTTTATGTCAGTACGGCGTGTGCCCGGTTGTGTAATTCTTATTTATGAAAGGTTATAACTAATTACCTTAGCTCGTGGCTCTACCCGCGTAACTCTACAAACTGTTATAGCCTATTTTAACGCCTAAATAGATGATTATGAAAAAAGTGACAATGTGTTTTGTATCAAAAATCTACCATTTATGAAATAAATAAACTAATAAACTCAATGTATTTCTTATAGTCTATTATTCAACGAATTTGCACATTGACAAACATATTTTCAGTTACGGCGCAGTAGAAACTGAAGCTTTAAATATATTAAACTAACTAGTTTATCTAGAACAAGATCGGATTCTTACGCAAATTGGAAAGGCCATTCCGCGCCGAACTCGAATTGGTAGCTTAAAAGGAACAAGATATTGGGACTGCGGAATTTAAAAAACGAATTTTATCGAATCGTACCTAAGGTTATTATGAACTAGCACTTTCTCGCGGCTTCGTTCGTGTGAGAAAGATTTTCTGGAATAAAAGTCGCTATATAATTTTCCAGGGCGTAAATTTGCTAGTGTTTCTAACTGGAAAATTTCATTTTTCTCCCGCCCATATATGAAAAATAAACAGCCTATTTTATTAATGATTAAAATTATCAATTTGTAGGTAATATTTATCGAGTATCAAATACATTCCAACATAAAGAGATTTAATAATTATTTTGTGTCAATAATGCTTTGACAATAATTTTCACCCTCAAATGACTGCGTCATATTGTTTACTTCGAAAATATGACCGCATACCCACGTCGGATTTGCAAAACCCAGTTTACAAAGCCATACATTTCGTATAGGCGGGAAAAACCCAATAAGCCACACTTCGTCATCATTTTTACCAAATACAATATGACAATAGAGTGGATTAAACTTTTATCATTAATATCAACCCTATATGATATACTGTACCACTGCTAGGCACGGGCCTCCTCTACTTTCGAGAGGGATTAGGTCTTAGTCCACCACGCTGGCCTAGTGCGGATTGGCAGCATTAATATGCTAACAGCAAAGTAATTAATAACATCAGTTCGGGTAAAAGAGTTCGTGGAGTCGACCGTACCAGAGCGTTGGATGTCAAATAACTGAAATTCTAAATATCAATTTCAAAAATTGATTAAGATACTTTTGGAAGTATTCCAATTCGTAAACACAGGAAGTTTAGTGAAGCAAATCATCTTAAATTCTCTACCTACTAAATTATGAAATTTTGCCTAGCTGATACAAGCGTCTTGAAATACAGGTAAGACGTCCAACAATCTGAAATATTAGACAGGTTGATATTTTGACGGCTACTTACACTTAGGGTTGCCTCACAAATTCATTTATCACGTCTTAGGCATGAATTTGCATTGATGGGCTGCTGATGAAGGTTAACACGTGCGGACAGGGTGATAATTTAAAAGGGTCAGGTAATGTTCGGCAGGGCTTTAACCTCGCGTGTCCTTTGCATAGATCCGCTTAATCCTCTCAAATTTGAATCTTATAATCCTGTAGTTTTATAGAGGATAACTAGTGGATTTTCATTTGTTAGTTTAGCGTCGTATTTTAGAACACGGATGACGTGCTTAGTAATAAAGTTTATTTTTTCAAAATTATTATGTAGTAAATTATGTAGTAATCTTTGCCGATTTAAGAGTTCTTATATAATTCGCATAGATTTTATTATTAAAATATGTAACTTTTTAAGTAACACATCATTTGGAATCAATTTTGGATTTTTTCTCGTAAACTGTCTTAACAGCTTTGTGTTTTATAAACTCTTATAAGTACTAAGCTACTGAATACTACAAAATTTGAAATTGTTATAAAACTACGAACAACAAATTAAATACAGACACGATCATTTCTTTCATCCCAAAAGGGGTAGGCAGAACCGCAACTTGTGCACCCACTTTCCGCTGTGTGTAATAAATTCCATGACATGATAGAGCCCATATCGGACACAAATTCCAAACTCTGACCCGATACTAAATAGAAACACCCAAAATCATTACGCCCTCCCCGAAGATCGAAACCCGAGACTTGAGCACTGCAAGCGTAAATAGGTACAACTACGCCATCAAGGTAGACTCTCAAAATACTCAGAATAAAATAAAAGAACAGCATTAAAAAAATTAAGGGATACTTACACTAAAACACCTGAAATTTTGTTAAAACATTTTTCTAATACTCGTGTTGCTAAACTAAAAAGGTCTAACGACATCACTATTCACTAGGAGCCTTTCGTTAGCAACTAGAAATACCTATTCAGAAAAGGCTAAAAAGGCCTGAAAATAAAATCTCCAGAATTTTATCAACTACTTCACGCGCTACCTTTTTTTATAATTATCTTCACTGAATAGAGAGTAAATTATTATTATAGAGACTGACGAAGAATATAAAAAACTTCGCCATGTGATAAAATATGGAACTAATTTCTTATTTTGATCAGGATGTAAATCACTCGCCTCACTCGCGGTACGACATTGCTTTGTGTTCCTGGATTTGAAACCCTGTTCGAGCAGTGATATTAGGTTTTCCTATCAATATCAGTCCGAAGTCTGGAATTTGTGCCCGATATGGCGATAGACTCGCTTCCTATCACACCGTGGGACACAAGCCACAGGCAAAAAGTGGGTCCAATGTTTGCACCTCTGCCTGCCCCTTCAAGGGCAAAGGCATGATGTGTGTATGCTGTAAATTATATTATGTACATACATGTAAAAATAAAACCTACGAATTCTAGTACAATATTTTTGAAACTTTACCAAGAATATTGATGATTCGTCTTATATTCTGTTGTAATCACGATTAGTAAAATATTTTTATACACACTGTTAGGTGTTAAGTGTAATAAAGCGTTAAGTCTTAGATACTTTATCGGTAAACGAAACCTGATATACGGTCAGGTACTAAAAACGAACACAAAGGGCTTTGTAAGAGTACCATACCCTTTACCTGGTCCTAGTAATGAATATCAAGTGGAAGTTTCTGTGGAGGGTCTATCTAATCAACTTCACTGCACCTTTAATACTAATATAAAACTTATACTAAGAGACTGATAGGACATACTGTAAGTATCAGAACGAAAACACAAATTTTCTGTTAGTTATTTAAATCTTTAATGAAATGAAATGAAATGATTTATTTGAATCTGTAAAATGTTATACATTATTTAGATTCCGTCAATATTAACTCTACCACCAGTTCGGAAAGCAGTTTTCACCAGAGAAGAACGGGCAAGAAACTCTGGTGTTGCTCTTTTCAATCAGTGTAGGGTAAAGACTACAGTACATGATAAAGTAAGAAGAAAAAAAAACAAAAAAAGTTTAGAGCAGTTCATTTATAGGCTCGTGAAATAAGGAATAAATTAATTAAATTTTTTATATGACTGCACAACCCTCTCAGGAATCATGAAATTTCTCTATTATCCTTATAATTATTTCCTCCCAGTACCTCTAACAATTAGAAATTAGAAATGTAATGTAAAATTAGAAATGAAAATATAAATAACTAATATTTCGTTAGTTAAAAAAACGAGTAAGGTTTTTATCGGTGCTCCGCATAGTGGCTTCACTGCATGTTAAACGAAGTGATGCCCAAAGAAACTGCCGGCAAAAGATATAAGCAACCCCGACGATCGCGACAGTCATGCCGGCCTGCATAATTGCTTAGAGAAAGTTATAGGAGGAAATATATCTTACAGAAGCAAATTACCAGGACAGAAAGTTACCTATAATATGTAAATTTAAGAACGTGTTATATTATGTGCCAAATGTCATCCAAATCTGTTTAACAATTACTGCGTTTACTTCTAAAAAAACAACCAAACACATAAACATTTTTACAAACAATAAGTTACATTAATGCTCGTACTACCGAGTAAGATTACTGCACAAAGATAGCAGCATCTACATGTTTCAATCTGTACTCCTTACCACAGAGTCTAAATAGGCTTGATTCTTTGACGACCTCGTAAATCAACATCAACTCCGAAAATCACACTTCAAACATTCGAAGGAAAACGTAAGCACCTAATTTACACTTTTTTACCTAAAATATTCAGTGTTGCAATAACAAGTCCTTTTTTATGTAAATCAACGTTAATATTACTCGTAAATAACTTTCTTGAATGAGGTTTTTTCCTAAGGGTTTTGTTGGTACGTTAAATTTTCTTTCTTCACCTCATCTCGAATTTTAATGAGGCTTAACATAAAAAATCAATTTGTTTCGTGTCAATCGCTGTCGCACACAAGCCGTCGGATGTCGATCAATTACTCAATGTCTGTGAAAGCTCGGCTTCTGATTACCGTCTAAATGGTCGTGACACCAGCCTTCGACCTACCATCTCATCATTTGTCTTTCATTTTTGGTGACATCTTCATTTGAGACTTCAAAGGGTCCTTTTGACTTCCGCAATAAATCCTTTTCGAGAGCCCTCGGAATTTTTTGGTGAAACAAAAAATGTGCGATGTTGTGTAATGTTTCTTTGTGACTGCTGGCCAAATTATTAAACGTATATTTTTTATGAAATGCGATTATGATTTTTAGTGTTCTAATTAAAATTATCGGTGACTTCCTGCACTGTCATTTCGCCAATTACAAGTATTTTTAATTTGTCACTGTGCATCAAAGTTATTGTTAAATAAAAGTAATATTACAATTATTATTAACAAAAATATTGATTAACCACGTAACTCTACTGAGTTACGTGGTTAATCAATATGTGCCCTACTGCACTGAAACAAGATTAGCGAAACGTAGTCCAATATACTTTATAGTTTATACTTTAGAAGTAATGACACCACGATAACATATTCGCCTTTACTCTTTTTGGTTTCCAAAAAAGCAAATACACAAGAAGATGCAATTATACGTTTCCAAATTCCCTTCGCTGCAACTAACGCAGTTAACATATCTAATTTATCTTTACACAGATACGAGGAGACAACAGTGGGCCCGCCGTCGTCAGATAATGGACTCCACTTCCTGAGCAGCTGTGACCCGATGACCTCACGCATCAAAATGCCTTATCAACGAACTATTACCAGCCTCTTATTGACCGAACAGTTCTGGGATGTTTATCAGTCACGAACGAAACCCGCGCGCGTCCCCACCTAATCATGATCAATGGAGTCATTAACAGTGCATCGCTTGTGGACGAATGATGTGCGTTGATCTGCTAAGATGGGTGATTTATTTCCGAGTATACCGAAGAGTACGTTCGCGAGTGAGGTAGAAGGGAACTGGAGCGGGGGCAAGGGTTTGGAAGACTACAAGTCTGATGCGGATTTGGCCGCCGTGGAGTTGTTTAGGGATTACCCAGAACCGCTGTTGAGGTTCGCGTCGGCTTGCTGTGTGCTGTTCATGTTGGTCGGAATCCCTGGCAATCTGATCACAATTATCGCACTTGCGCGCTGCAAGAAAGTAAGTTCTGAATTCTCATAATTTGTATGCAATCCCTAAAACATCAACCACGAAGTTTATATATATTTTGTATAGCTTGCTATAATTATTAACGGCTTATAGATGTCTTAGTAATTAAGATAAATAATGCTCTTTTATACAGCAAAAGTTCCGTGAAAATATAAAAGTAGGTTATTTAATAGCACCGAACAAATAAGTAAAAATATTAAAATTAAAACACGATGAAAAGTCTTAAGAGAACTTGCAAATCTGCCACCGAGTCTCTCTTTAAACTGTTCCATTGTGAAGAAAAGGTGCAAACCACTTAAATACTTACTATGCACCATTAAACTTTCCAACTCCGACGTTATATATTTTAAATCAATCTTGCAATGGTTACAAAGAACCGTAGCAATAAGATATTTAATCAGTAACTTAATTCTGGAATTAATTGTGTCTAAATAACCAATTAATCATTAATAAATAAAATGCGAAATAATTATTGTAATGGCATGACGCGATAAAGTAATTTATTTAACCTTCATTTTTAAAGTTATCAATTCATTAGCATTGCAGTCGCTTCCTTTTGTATTATTATTTAATAAACATATAAATAATCAATTCGTTATCCCGCTGTTAAACGATGATTTCCATAAATCATCTATAATTTTAATGAAAAGTAATATAAAGTACAATACTTAGATAGTTAACACATTGTAGTCTAGTTCTGGTTACTTACCATATTTATACAAAGGTACATTAAATTAGTTATACAAAAATATAATTTGAATCATAAAATTAAATTATTCGACTTCATATAATTATTTATTGCAGCACAAAATAAAAATTATCTGCGTCTGAAATATTCAAATACTTCGAAAATGTTGCGTGGAGCGTTTAATGGGCCAAAGGTTTACGTAGACCCAGCTTTAAATATTAATTTCCGAAAGGTCTCTTATCTATAGTGACTGTTGTCCGAAAAATCTCTTCTGACTAATATTATTTGCCCAACTACAATGGGACCCAAATGAATACTATTTACGCGATAAGACGCATTACATTGCTGCAGTACAAATACATTAAGCATTTTCTATTGAAAGTTATTAAGTTTTTAGCTAGTAACTAATCTATCAAATTATTTTATAAAATACATTATACCACAAAATCATGACTTAAAAAGGAAGATGAATATTAAAGATTTTTTGTTCCATAAAGCCATTTGACAAATTCATAATAATATTTAATTATAATTATAAATCTTATTATTTATCTATTACATTCATCTATGGACATAGGTATCTATTATACTTGGATTCAGTTATGGCAAAATGTACTAATTTACAAATAAGAAAAAGTGATTCATATTTAATACGCAATTAATCCAAATGTGACACTTTACTGTTCAGCAAAACTCGCCAATATCTATTTAAATAGATAGATAATTCTTTATTGAACACCACATAAGTGAAAACAAAATTATACATATATACCTATACTGATAAAGCATGAACCAATCGAAGTACATATTTTTTTTAAGAAAGAAAAATCAAATAACAATTTTTAAACAAATAACAATCCACAAATGTTATAAAAGTAGTTGATACATTTTGGCATATCTCAATATAATATTGTTAGTTAATTAATAATAAATTTTATTAAAATTTTGAGGTTATTACGAACGAGAACTTAAAAAAGATTAACATTGGAGACTTAATTATAATTCCCAAGTCGATTATGTATTCTTATTTCTGATTTAAAAACATAATAATAAAAATACTTTCGGGTTCAACGACGCTTGCATTCAGTAAGCACATACTTTTATCGCTTTAAAAAGCGGCACACGTACATAACCTCAAACTATTTCGATGATAATTGTGTCACAAACTTAAAACAACCAAGATAAAACTACTCTACTAAAACAACGTTAGAGAATGTTTGTTTGTTTATTGATAAGCGACGGTCAGCGAGTGGCAGGGACAAATGATAACACTGACACGGTACATCGCAAATATTTGAGTATTTAATTATGTATTAAGACTGATTCTAAGGACATCCCCTTGCTAGGGAATCGTTAATCAGTTTTTAACTAATCGTTGTTTTTCTTTGTGGTATTTAATTTAAGTTAATAGCTTATACAAAATGTCTTTATTAACCGTTAATTTATTTTGATATGATTGGTTACTTTCGTTAGAGATGGTTACTTTTTAAGACATTTTTGTTTATTCGAGCACAGACAAGTGAACCTGCACCTGATGGTAAGTGGAGTGTGGTCCAATAGAATGTCGAATGACAAGAGATGATTACCCCTCGGCAGTCGACACCATTATGCCGGCCTGTTAGAACCGGTTATATACAGGCTGATCCCGGAATGCGACACACACATGGGCTACTATGGCAGGTTTTAACACCTTGTGTACGGTGCTCGCTATATAAAGTTTTGTTTCACTTTAAAATATAACTTTTATATAACTATTTACGTGGAATCAGTCACGTAAACATACTTTGCGTTATGAATTATACTATAATATGATTATACCGCCATATTATTTCCCACAAAAATATTTTGTATGGTAAAGAACCTATTAGACCAATGTATACAATTCGTTTAATTGATTCTAATAACATAATGCTATTATTTCGGAGTCACCTTTGTGGTATCCAATTCGACGGAATATTGCCTAAATGATTTTCATAAATATTCCAGCTTGTTCATTTATCATTGTTTTAATTCGAATACGATTAAATCAAAAATTATTCAACACCATCAAAGTAAAATTTTAATAATATTAATAAATACGTCAAGAATAATTTGTCTAGCCGTAAATGCAACTTGTTTTGATCACTTTTTAAATACGAGCATCGCAAAGTAACCTCACTACATGGTAACATACTACACTGTTTTGTTAAATACGAATTTAAAAGTTTCATATTAATGATAGTGATACCTGATAACAATTCACGGAATTACCACACACTAGGCTATCACCGCCACCTTCAGGTATATACAAGACTATTTCATAAAATAATATTTTTATTTCTAATAAATAATTACAACAAAGACGTGTCCTCGGTCTTGAATAATTCTAAATGGTTACTAAAGGTATCCAAACATACCAATTATCTATATTAATGTAGATATAAATACTCAACTTATGATACCAATGCGTTACGAGAAATGTTTGTATGAAATCCCATACGATTACTGGGAACTCATTAGATTATTATAACATTCTAATTCCCGATAACAAATGATCAATATCCATTTAGTAAATTCCCCAATCCATATTGTTGGCTTCCGAAAAGTACGTTTTTCTTAAAACAATTATTTAGATTTAAAATCATTACGCGAAGTCACCGTCGTTTCGTCTTTATATAAAAAAAATACAGAATATATGAAACATCAAGCATACAATGTTACAATATACAGGGAGTCATCAATGCCTATACCACAGTCTAGGAAGGAAAATTAAAGTAAACTAGTATATTATACCCATTATTTAATTGAGTATTGTTTATAATGCTGTCCGATGCCAACCCGCGTTTTATACGTGCGATGAACGGTCTAAACCCTCTCATTAATAAAAACCTGTTCCCAGCAGTGGGACAGTCGAAGGTGTTATTATTATATTATTATTTGGTATGTATGACAAGTCGAAACAAAAACGGTGTTTGAAAAGTAGGTAATGTTTGCTTACATTTATTTTTTCCTACCTTGAACAGTCTTGACAAATATTTATGACACACTCTTTACGATTTAAATGCGGAAATGAACACACGAGCCACGACCGCTATTTAACTCAGTAAATTTAATTAATTTCTAAGTAAATTCTATTGTTTTACAAAACCACACTAATAAACTTTGAAAATAAACATTACATCGATCATAAAGTTAACACGCAGCTGCGATTTAATTTATTGTCTTTAGTGATAAATGTGACAATCAATGTATTGAAATATTACGATCCGTTCCTCTATTGGGCTAGGTCAGTGCTCACATTGTCAGTGAAGTACATATAAGCTATATTTGCTATTGGTAGAATATTTATATCCGCCCGAATAACGAACACCGTACATAATGTTTATTTCCCGCCATAGAGGCACCCGTAAGCGTTGTGTTCCAGAATTAGCATGTGTATACCCAGCTTCAAATAGGCCGGCATAATTGTATTGATTATCGTGGAATAATCATCCCTTGTCGACACTCTATCATTAGAAAGAAAGAAAGAATTGAAAGAAAGAAGTAATAATCACTTTACTTACCATCAGGTGCAGTGACATCAATTTCAATCACCTGCAAAAAATGTAGGCAAAATTGCGTGTGGTCACACATCGTTATCTTTAGTCGTATATATGATCTGTTATCTACAGAGACCTAGGATACGCAACGCTAATCCTAAAATATGACAGTAAAGTAGGCTTGATTTTTAATATCTTCAGGTATTACGTCACATTAAACATAATCAATCTTACTTATAAAAATTTCGCAAAGCTATGCTTAGTTAAAACACAAATTTACTCAGTCCCGCCATTTTGCCTCTTAATAAGTTTTAAATTAGTAAAACGGTGATGTTATTGACAGCTATTTGAACAATTTTGAACCACCACCTGTAACGCTAAACAATTTATAAGTAAAAATGAATAAGTACAGTGCAGTTAAATATAACGTCAACCAACGAGAGACGTATCTTCGATGGTTGCCGGTAATATACGGGATAGTCTTACTGGAGGTATTATGTCACGAGTGTTTTCAAACAGGCTGGCATAAATGTGTCGTCTGGCGAGTGATGATCACGCCTTTTTTTTCCCGCCCTCGCACCCACCACTACAACTCCTGTAATCCAGGATCAGCAGTGCCACACATTTTATGACACCAGGCGGTGAAGCTCGGCTCGGTCTCAGGGAAACTATGATCACGCCTTGTCAGTCGACACTCTATCTGGATCAAATGCCGCCTACCATCAGGCGCACTAAGGTCACTTTTTTATGACCGTAAAATTATCCCGATAAACGCTATAACAAGCTACTATGATAGGTTTTCATTGTATGAAGTTATTGTCGCTATCCAATTAGTAAAGAAATACAGGGTCATTTTGAGACTGCGTTAATAAATGAAATCACATAATTACCTTCTTTAAAATAACACCCTACAATAAGTTACTCGAACCGTAGATGTAATATAAAAAAGTGTAAGTTTCGAACAAAATAATAATAATCAATTACATGCAATTTTGAGTTTATATGTCCTAATGCCACACAGACAAATCGTCACTTGCGACAACATTACACTGTTAGTCAGAAATACAAGCAAACACACCACATTCCCTAAACTAGAAAATGAAAAAAAAACACCATAATAGTAAAACTGTGATTTTTGGGGAAAATATTCTTTAATCATATATGATTTTTGCGACAAAGTTAGAAGTAAAGTCGTGTATGTGGTTTCATTTATAAACACAATGTCGAAATTACACTGTATATATGTGGTATACAGCAACATATTTTCATAGTAAACGTATTCGTGTTCGATTTTTAAAATAAAACATATGCAATGCATATGCATAATGCAATCAACACAATCTTCACAGAGGAAACTATACCTATGCAATGTTAAATCGATAACTTTGTTCAGTCCATATCTGTGAAAGTCTCGGCTCATTAAACTACTCCAGTTAAATAAAGTTTTGCTTGTAACGTGATACATTTTATAAGTTTTATCCTAGCTTTATGTTTTATTGGAATATTATTTTCAACGCAATTAGTGCCCATAAATAAGTATTTTATTTTATAATATTTATATCGTGTAATATTTTTCGGTTTAATTTTTCTTATCCCATTCGCTCCGACTTCAACTACGTGAAGATTACAGTTAGTGCTTAATAAACCCAATTGTTTGAATTAAAGTAACAACTACATTTGAATTAGGATTCATAAAACACACCAGTATAGTACACAACACGTAAATCTTCCTATCTTCCAGGTCCGAAACGCGACAGCAGTGTTCATCATGAACTTGTCCTGCTCTGACCTTCTGTTCTGCTGCTTTAACCTGCCGCTCGCCGCGTCGACATTCTGGCGTCGGTCCTGGGCACACGGCAAGATCCTCTGCCGCATGTTCCCGTTGGCGAGATATGCCCTCGTCGCAGTCTCGCTATTCACCGTACTGGCAATCACCATCAACAGATACGTCATGATATCACATCCACGATTGTATCCTAAGTGAGTATACATATTCCAAGTTTAAAATTAACCAAATGCACAATATTCATAAGGTTTCTTAGAAGGCAAAAATAATCTTGCGCTATAGATTTTTAATTTCTTTTTTTTTGCTCTACAGGTTGTACAGACGCCAGTATCTTGCGGTGATGGTGGCAAGCACATGGGCATTCTCTTTCGGGGCGTTAATAGCCACTTGGCTGGAAAAGTGGGGCAGATTCGGGCTAGATCCCACCATAGGCTCCTGCTCCATACTTCCTGATCGCAATAACAGATCTCCAAAAGAATTCCTCTTCGTGGGGGCTTTTATGCTTCCCTGTTTGGCGATAGTCATATGCTATGCACGAATATTTTGCATAGTAAGGGATGCTGCTAGAAAATCACGAGCACCAGTTCGTAGAGCAAGACCGGGACTAGAAGACTCTGCAGTTGGGTCCGCTTCTACGGCAGTAGAACGATCACCAGGGCCTGAGAATGGTGCCAATCATAATCATATTTCAGCACCAAAAAGGGCTTTACTAGCCCCACCCGTACCACACTGCCCACCTACACCAGGTCCGGAACGATCATCATCTTCTGGAGTGGATACGTTAGACGGGCATGATGAGGAATGCGCTCTAGACGCTAAGCCTCGAACACCTAGTGGCGGCGAGACCGCCAAGCGACTACGTCAAGCAGCGTGTGTGCTCAAACGATCTCCAGCATCGGTCAGGCCTCCAAGACTGACGCCGAAAGATAGAAAATTACTAAAAATGATCATGGCCATAATGCTCTCTTTCTGGGTATGTTACCTACCGATAACATTAACGAAGATATTCCGCGAGTTTACTTCGCACCCAGCGGCGAATATAGCTGGCTACATCCTGATATACCTCACGACGTGCATCAACCCGATAATTTACGTTGTGATGTCCAGCGAGTATCGCCAGGCATACAAGAACTTGTTGATGTGCCGTCGGTGGGCGTGACGTTCACCAGGCGACGGCGCCTCCGAGAAGCGCCCGCCGTGACTTCGACAACCACCGGACTGCTTAAACCACTCGTGCAAATAACTGTACCAAAACATAAGAGCAAGGACAATCAAAATTAACTGCTCTAGTGATTGCGTTACCTGTGTATACGTGACTTTAGTTAAGGTGTGTTTCGATATATTGTATTTTATTATGTGTAATTGAGAACCGTCCGTGTAATGTGTGGATGGAACTGAATGAAATTGTAAAAGTTTTTATACTCGAACATTGTTTCAAGCGATACATAATGTGTGTACATACGTAATGTCTAAACTATTTGAAACATAAACTATGGTTACTGTATGCGGATAGTAAAGATACTCATTACTAATTTTATTGTATCGGTAAGAATGTAATTTATAAATGTATACCAACAGCTATTACCAAAAATCATCAACTTAATGTGAAAGTATTAGTTAGCAATAATCGTCGGAAGGACCAAAGAGTACGGTAGTTATAATGAAGGAAGCAATACGTTAGTGGTAGAGAATTAGAGCGTTTACGATGCTAACCGCGGTCTGCAGCGTTTATCTTAGTTGGGCATACCCAAGGCCGGGGTATGCTGACTCATCAGGGAAAACGTAGCAAAAACAAATAGTAATCCTGTATTCACTCAATTCATACTCATTATTAATAAAATGCTTGCGAGCAAACGACGTGTGAATGTTGTGCTGTAAAGTGTATTAAAGGAAAATATGGGTGGAATCAATGGTAGTGCAATTGAGGATTTGGTGCCGGGCCTGGAGGAATACGAGGACAGCGCAGCACTGGCCGCAGTGAAGCTGTACACGGATTACCCGGAGTGGCTGCTGCAATTCGCTGGGGCGTGCTGCATTCTGTTCATGGTCATCGGCATTCCAGGGAACCTTGTCACCATCATCGCTCTTGCGCGGTGTAGGAAGGTAAACTACATTTAAATCATTTTGTTCTGCTTTAACCTATTAAAGTATGTAAAGTATGTTGCGCAGACCTATCTGCGCAACATACTTTTGCATATTGTAAAAAGTATTTAGTTTAGTTTTAAGAACGATAGGCGCGGTAATCTAACGTCAAGCCCTCAGTCAATCCTGATCAAATCGTAATACACTCCCGCACAACCGATTTGCCTGAACTGAATATCATACTCAGGACTTTTCAGTCTAACGCTCTGCGCTTCCGCAAGACCAAGGAGACGATACTATATTTCTGGTCTAGAAAACAATGTAATCTCTTCCCTTGTTTTGTTGCATGTTTCCGTTTGCGTAATAGTTTAATCCTACAGCAATGTTCTTGATGATGTATAACACCCATAGGTAATATATAAATTATTTAACTGCACTTATTCTTATGCGTCAATGTTCTTATGTCATTTTCAACAATCATCCATTTGTTGATGTAGTAATTACATTATGTTTCTAATGAATAGCAGTTGTAACTACAATTCGTAAGAGACAAAAGGTTCTTAAAATAAGGTCATTATTAACGTCATCCAATGGATGTAAAGTAGTTAGGTGGCTCGTGACTAGGGTTGCCAAATCGAGATAATTAAACCTTTCTATGCCTATGAAAATACCTGTGGAATTCACCAGCCGCAGGATATTTACAGCTGAACATGAAATTATAAATATAATTTAAATTTGAATTATGCAATTCTGAACCAGGACATTTGAGTATTTTATGAGTACAACAATACAGAGGTCAACAAAGGTGACAGTTCATATATATATGTGAACGAGTGGCAACCCTAGTCGCGACTCAGTTGTCGTCATAGCGCTAACAAATTGTTCGAGGATAATACATTGAACTAAACATAATGGAAAATAAATAGTCCCATTAAATAATTTCATTTGTGTCGACCATACTTCATTTATAGTAATACATATTTTGTACGAATGACGTTGGCATGGGAAAAACATACAATAAACAGTTCCAAATTAAATACTTTATCTAAGTTTACATAATTATTCCCCTTAGCGTTTATTAAAAACGTAAAGCTAGTACTGAGTAAAGCCAAATATTCATGACGATGAAGAAAATATCTTATAGAAGATAGGGCACATATACGAGGTTCCGGCTAAATAAATACCATTACAAAGTCTAGTTTTGCCGAAAAGAAGCATGAGTGAGCATTATGAAACTTAACATCGAATGTCTCAAAATAAAAAGAATGATAAATGCTTTACTCTGCTTTGTAATTCGAAGCTTAAAAAGCGATTGCTTAATGAAAGCGTCGATCCGTTCCATTAGGCAAGTGGCATGCAAGTCGAGTAATTAAATGGGATAAAAAAATATCGAGCCCCGTTTACCACTAACCACAATTTGTTGACTGTAAACAACACAGTCACGCGGTGACGTAGTTATTAACTTTGATTACAAACGATTCATCATCTCGGCGCCCACCTGTTTTCGCTTTAAAATTCTATTTGTTTTAGTATTTTTCATTGTTAGATCTAAAAAGTTTATTTGGAACTCTATTTTCATTTCGAAATGGTACAATTTCCCTAGAATTTGTTCAATAAAAACATCTACGTCAAGAAACAAATGTTTTGATTTGTCAGGAATGTTCTTTAATAACAGTTTGGGGTTTCATTACCTTGAGTTCTTTACTACTAATTAATCATTAACAAATACACAAAATATTGTACATACGGGATTTACATATATTTCGTCAAAATAATTAAAGATTTATCCATAAACCTATTTTGTTACGCATTATCACAGAAAAATTATATTTCTTTTCTTAATTTTTTTGGAGCTTCAATATACTAAATCTACTTATGTCTCACATGAGAAACAAACGTTGCAGCACCCATTTCAGTTGCTATAACACATTTATCTCCCTTTACAGGTTCGGAATGCCACAGCAATATTTATAATCAACCTATCGTGTTCCGACCTTCTCTTCTGTTGCTTCGTCCTGCCTCTCCAAACTTCAATATTTTACCAACGTGCATGGATCCATGGGAAACTTCTCTGCCGATTGCTCCCGCTAGCGAGATATGCTTTGGTAGCTGTCTCGCTTTTCACAATATTGGCTATCACTATCAACAGATATATTATGATCTCGTTCCCAATGCTTTATCCTAGGTAAGTCTTACATTTATTCATTTTACTCGAACTATTTATAGTGTTTCATTATAAAATACTGCTTTTACTCTAACCGTTAACTTTACTCCAAGTGTTTCTTGCCTTGTAGTAAATACTATCTTAACGTAAATGTTTCGATAAAATAAAGTTAGTTGTACTATATGGGTAACGTTAAGTTTTTAGTATCTTCTAATATTTTTGTTCTTGTAGACACTGTATGACTATTTTATCTCTTTTATTAACAGGTTATACAGAAACCGGTACTTGTGGATTATGATCGCTGGACTCTGGTTGTTCCCGACCAGTGTGCTCATACCAACCTACTTCGAAGAGTGGGGTCGGTTCAGCTTAGACCCCATCACGGGCTCCTGCTCTATAGTGGCTGATGAGAACGAACTATCTCCAAAAAAGTTTCTATTCATTGCTGCATTCGTTCTCCCAAGTTTGGCAATAATCATATGCTACGCAAGAATCTGGTGGATCGTGAGGAAAGCAGCGAAAATGGCTCGTATTCCAATGTACACACGACCAGTATCTGCTATGGAAGCTGTGCAAATGAGCAGTAAAGATGCACGAACATCTAAAAGCCAGAGTAAAAAGAACTTAAACCAGATCTCCCCCTTACAAAAAGACGGACGCTGCCAACTAGCTCTCGGCTGCTTTTTGAACACAGGCGCGGAACTATCTTCTGTAGAAAGTTCTATACCAGAAGAACAAGACTCGGGACAAAGACCTCGTACATTAGGCGCGGAGTCTATGAGCAATATCCGCAAAAGTTTCGTAGCAACATTCAAGCGACCGTCGGGACCGCCCAAGCCTCGTCTCCCTACGAAGAAAGATAAAAAACTACTGACAATGATCGTCGCGATAATGGTGTCGTTTTTGGTCTGCCATCTCCCCATTACATTGACGAAGACTGTGTTCCAAGATTTCAAGTCTCACCCTACTTCTAACATTATAGGATACGTGCTGATATACATAACAACTTGTGTCAACCCCATTATTTATGTTGTGATGTCAAATGAGTACAGGCAAGCATACAAAAATTTGTGGAAATGTGGGCGATGAGAACCGCCCCGCGAACTCTCTTGAAACCCTGATAAGACTTTATTGTAAGTATTTTGTGTGACAAGTATTTTTGTGTGCGATAAAGTTGTATTTATTAGGTAGGTGTGAGCCGTCCCTGTCTGAATAAGAGATTAGTGTGATGTGAATAATGAATGTTAATGAGTGCAATTCTTATTTAAAATGTACGAGTAATCTCATATTTGTAAATATGTTGTTAGTGTAGTTTTGGAGTTTAAAGAGCCGCGTAAATAGCGTGTCAATAATACAACTTGGACATGAATTCCCGGACTTGGTATTTGTATACACGTCACATTCCCTGATTATATATTGTGAATTTTGTCATTATTGTTGCTATTCAACATTTCTATTCTGAAAATTTGTTATTCACAAAAGGCTATAGAATTTTAAATATCTAAGAATAACAATTTTTTAAATAAATATTTTAATTAAACGAATCTTACCTCGACCTAGCTATAGGGTAGATGTTTGATATATTTGATTTACTGTATATTCAGTAATAGCGTATAACTCGAATACTCCTAAGACCTAAGATAAATTTGTAAGACCTGTGGTTGACTAGCATTGTTTCGGTTACTTTTTGTGAACTAATTGAGTGCTGTAACAATGTTTGCTTACTATGCTGACGTTGCAAGCACTTAATAATCATAAAAATTAAAATGTTAACAAAAAGTCACCGTAACAAATAAACAGTTAAAGGGGTCAGAGTTTGTAATATTTTTACCATAAGAAAAATATAGTGAAATGTTGAATGATAAACCGCTACCATTGTTTACAAATTATCGAATAAATTGAAAGTGTATACGCCGTTTCTACAATCGCTGACGTAAACTGTGGTTCTTATTCCAACAATTACAAAGTATAGTTTTCTGTAAAACAAATCTCGTACAACTTAATTGACGCACTTCGTATGTACGTTTGTGGTTTGTTTCCACGTACGCGCTACTAATTGTTTCCTCTGAGTTTATCAAGTTGATGTTTAGTCACACTAACATAGGTGTACCGTACGATGTGTACAATATCAATATGTGATATTATTGTATGTAAGATGGATGTCAAAGACATAAATGTTTTCGATATTAATGATATTTTGAATCGAAAAAGGTGCTGTTGTAACGAGCTATACATGTGCTCCGTTTCCTAAAATCTTGAATAGCTTTTGGATAATGTCGAATTTTTGGAATAATTTACTTACAAATCCCTCGCAACATTCATTGATGTAAATTGTAAATCAGAAACTATTTTATCAACATTAAATTGCGATAGGCGTATAACAGCACTATATTTAATCGTTACTATGAGGCATTAAACGGTTAACAATACGAAAATAAAATCTATTGTCGAATTAGAAAGCAACTGTAATTTCACGTAAAAAATTAAATTCTTTATGAGTGCGGCAGCTATCATTGCAGAGAGTTAAATTGTCCCGTAGTAGGGGTTCTGATTATCATTTAATTATACGATGTTTTTTTAAAATATGAACAGATTTCAGAAGAAATAATAGTAATTTACTAACACTTATCCAATGTAAAAAGACAATCATTCCAAATTGTAACCCCTTTGTATCAAAATATTAATTGTTAGTATATTAAATGTTTTATACGCTAAGTATAGACTAAGTACGAGTATATAATTGTAACCGTTTATTTCCAAAGGTGTCTGTAGTCAACTTTTAGACGTAAAAAACTGTTAAAGTATTTAATTTATATGTTGATATGCTACTTTGATAAGTTTTCTATATTAAGATATATTGAATCGACATCTTATGCTGGGGTCACACTGAGGTCCCATGACATTAATTATAATCGCATTAATTAGGTGTAATGAGGTTAATAAGGTAACAACCTTATTAATTTGTATTAATAAGGTTCGCCATATCTTACAACGGCATCCATTGTGGTATTCGCCATTTAGGATTTGATTTTGTCAAATTGCGATATTTTTACGCATTTCATAATGCGATAAACATTAACCTTAGTGTAGCTCCAGCACAACAGTTTTACAGGAAAATAAATTGGCTATTATACGAGAGACTTGATAAACAAAATAATTTTCGATTTCGAAATCAAAAATTACAATCTAATAATGGTTTGTCAGTTTTCGGGTAGAATGTAACTGTTATTATTCAGCAGAAATATACATAAAATTTTAAATCAATGCCAACCTTCATTGCGGTTTAATTTTTCAAAGTATCACGAAATTGTTCGGTTTCGGAAATTTGTAGATTTTATTTTAATTATGACTAATAATTTCCACCTTAGTATTAATAGTCTCTCTGCGGCGTTAATATGCAGACTATATTTTCCTGTAAAAATATATATTCATGTGGCTTTTGATCTATTGGAGCAGTCATACAATACCCTGTAAGTAATATAAAGAATTTTAGATGCAGTCAAAACTATTCCTGGAGACATTATGCATAAATTTTAAAAAAATATTGTAAATGAATAAGTATGTAGTTTTGACTGTATTGAAATTCTATTTGTTAAATAGTCATCCATGTTGCTACCAAAGAACCAAACCTGGGGCCAGGCCATCCCTTAAGCCATTGTACTTACCAAAGATGTATGAAAATAAATAAACAATGTTAAATTTAATGCTTGTTTTTATAGTCAATCTAATAGAAACCTATTCCTGGATTTTAGTTCATCGAGATTACCTTCCTTCCTAGATGTTATACGTAGTATATTTATTGCTATATAAACATGTAGTCGTAGTCGAATACATATTCCATTGGCGTATAAATAAGGGAATTTTCGCATCAAAATACACAAATTTTATTTTCCCTCGAATCGCACTTTGCACCACACTCACCACACCACACTGTGATCTCAAAGGTTCAAGAGTCAACCAGCTGTTATAAGGAAAATAAAGTCATGATTCCCGTGATGGTGCAAACTACAAATTTTAATTTTGTCCCTTATAACTTGACTACTAAACGATTTGTGATGTCAATTCAAAGAATTCTAATGTAGGGCGAAATTAAATAAGTTAATTCTATATTTTTACTTGTGAGTCATATAATTGCAACACAAATATAAGGATTCATGGCAACTAATGATTTCTTCGAAGCAATAAATTGGTAAATATAATGATGGGCAAAGGCAATTATAATTAACGGTGCTTAAGTTTTAGTTAAAGCAACGCCAATAATTTAGTTACTGTCGAAATTAATAAACAAATCCAACGCGACTTCTCGACCTGGAATTCGAACCCAAGACAATCCACAGTTCCACTACCACTGGCAACGAGACAATAGAAAAAAGATATACCATACAACAATATTATAGATATACCATACCATAAAACAATTTAAGAATCTATCCTACAACGCAGTACTCCAAGGCCTAAAAAAGTTCGACCTACTTATAATCAACGCTTCAAAACATCCAAGCATACAAAGTAATCAAAACTTTCTTTAAACATTGAAGGCGTTTGTAACTTTTGTTCGAGCGTGTCTGCGGTTGTTTTGTTTTAACTTAAACTAAATAACAGTTTGCTGTAGCTCATTTTAAGTATCCTTAAATATTTTGACACTTCTTTCTGTGCGATACAATATCAGCTTTTAATTGCTTATTATTAAGAACGGATAAACAGGAAAAAACACTAAATAAAATATTAAAAATGTATCAACTTAATCCCACCACTCGATAAAGACGAAACCGGCAGTTGAAACAGAACCAGCCACTAAGGAATTACGTTTCGATGCCACTAATGGATTAGAAACGCCGCCACGCGACGATCATCTTTTATTCATTGTCCACGGAAAAAATTAAAGCCGAAGACAATATTTAGTAAAGCTGGTGGGAAGTATGTTCGATTCTCAGATCGACTAATCTTAGTTATTACTTAATATGCGAAAGTATGAAGATTTTTTAGCCCGTGTTGTTTCATCCAATGTCAAGTAGTTAACTGTCTTAATACATTGTACAAAGTCGCAGTGCCTTTGTCCAATATTTAACCATTTGTAAATAAGATATAACCTAACAATTAAAATATACCTTAACGCAAGTTGTAGGTGAGGAAAATGTGAAAAGGAAATTCCAATACCGACATTTAGCGCACAGACGAGGTACCTAAATCATTTATATGTCCTACAAAAAAGGAGAGAGCAGAAATATTTTGACTGCCTCGGTGGCGTAGTTGTAGTGCGTACCTGGTACAAGTTTGACTACCACGCTGAGGTCCTGGGTTCAACTTTAGTTCAGGCCAAATAAATAATTATGATTGGGTTTTTCTATATTATAAATTACTCAGTCGCAGCTCGGAGTAAGGAAGTTAGCGGTGTGATACCTTCGTACCTCAGAAAGTACGTAAAGCTGTTGGTCCTGCGCCTGATCTCTCTCCGGTCATGTCGGATTGTCTTCTCACCCGACTATGAGAGTGAAGGAACAAAGGGTGCACATGTGTATTGCGCACACACTCGTGCATTATAATATCTCCTGCGTACCTAACTGATCTCTATTGACCTTGGCCACCGTGGCCAAAATGCAACTAGAAGGGATTCGTGCATATTTTGCAAAGGAAGTACTGTAAAGTAAATATACAAGTAATTAGTTACCAGATTAAATTGATCACGACCGGAAACATGGAAAACGTCGTACGACCACTGGGCCGAATACCTTACCCACCTTATAATAACATTAATAGTGAAAAGATTGTAAGAAAACTTTTTTAATTAGAAAGTTGTTTCATACAGGTGCACTAAATGCAGATGTACATAATTCTTGTACAAACATTCAATAAAATATGTAATTATACGTAAAAATTTCTAACTTATTGTTTTTTTTTTGTAAGTTTAGTCTTTGTTTGTTTTGAAAGTAAAACCTATGCTTTTTCATATTCTAAAATAGGATGATAGGTTAGAATATTCCTTATTACTCAGAAAATGATTGTATTGTGCTGTCAACAGCATACTCTAAGGAATACTTGTGTTCGACACGTATCATTTTCCTATTTATCTCCAATATATCGAAAATAAGGCAGATTTTTTCGATTGCAGCCACTGACAAGTAATATTAAAATTGCTATAAAAATGCATAATATTAGGCTCAGTACACACTATAAATAGTAAAACCATAGAAAGTAACCATATTGAGACGTTTGTTAAATGTTAAAACGCGTAATGACATAGGCACAAAGATAAACCAGATTGTAACTTAAAGGTTTATTATACTGGCACGAAAATTATTCCAGTGCACCTGTTGGTAAGTAGAATGGGGTCCTATAGGATGTTGACTGACGCTAAATACCTACCCCACGACAGTCGACACAATAATGCCGGGCTGTTGGAACCGGATATACACAGGCTGATC
The DNA here is from genome assembly GCF_014839805.1 of Manduca sexta. Lineage (NCBI taxonomy): Eukaryota > Metazoa > Arthropoda > Insecta > Lepidoptera > Sphingidae > Manduca > Manduca sexta. The sequence goes on along the minus strand of NC_051125.1, from coordinate 8,498,306 downwards.
CTGAAACGTGACACACTTACATGGGCCACTATGACGAGTTTTAATACCTTGTATATAGTTGTCGCTATCGGGCGGATATAAAATATATCCTACCACTAGCAAATATTTTAATTTATTTCTACTCTGGAAAAGCTAACTCCGTAGTAGAATAAATTCGTCCCCAGCAGTAGGTCAATATGTATTATAACCAGAAAATATTCAGAGATACCTTCATTCATAGACAGGCAGACGACATCGCGTGAAAAAGATAGTGTAATTGTACCGAAAATCACAATACTACTAAAATACGCTAATAATTTTCCATTAGCTCTTTATGTGATTCATTACCAAAATGTCAATAAATGAATGTCTGAAACCAGCTTTTGTATGCCAAGTAATATCTATAAAACAAAATGCAAATGTGAATGAACGGTTTTTTGAACAGCCAGTATTCGGTTTCATGATACTAATTTTGTAGCAATCTGTTGAATATTTCATGTCTGACGGATATTAATTTCATAATTACGCTTTCATTTATATTTGAGGCAATAAAAGTCCAAGAGGCACATGGATCACCATTGTCCATTATATAAATTACAGCAATTAATATTAAATGGTTAAATTAAAACAACTCTTCATATTTATAAAGTCATTTGCGCATAATTTTTTTTAAAATACAACGTTAATGGAAGAGTAAATTGGCACTCAAAGTAGTTATTTTTAAATTAACAACGGTTACTTTCAGTACATTGTTCGTGTTATTCGCATGGTATATAATTTTATAATAATGTCGTAGAAATAATCTCGTTTCGTGTGTCTACGAAACAATTAAATCAAAATACAAGTACCTACATGCTTACTTGGTTTCACAACACCGAGCCTCAAATGGATTCGGTGTTGTAAAACCATGAGTGGTTTCTTTAAAAAACTAAAATTTCACAACATTTTCTTCCAGCACAATATTTATATTCTTAGAAAACATATTTTTGATGAAACCTAAAGCTATAATATAATCAGTTCCGAGTACATAATATTTTGTCTATAATATTACCCATTAACAATTCAAACCACAAACTTATTAACCCTACTATCACAAAATAAAATTTGAGAATTGCAAAATAAATAATCACTCCATTCTAAATCTACCTAATAATTATAATATAATAATATCAGCCCTGTAATATATACTTGCCCATTGCTGAGCACGAGCCTCCCCTACTACTGAGAGGGATTAGACCTTAGTCCACCACGCTGGCCTAGTGCGGATCGGTAGACTTCACACACCTTCGAAATTCCTATAGAGAACTTCTCAGGTGTGCAGGTTTCCGCACGATGTTTTCCTTCACCGTTAAAGCGAACAATAAATTCACAAAGAATACACACATGATTTTAGAAAAGGCAGAAGTAGGTGCCCTTGGGATTTGAACCTGCGGACTTTCGTCTTGGCAGTCCGTGCCACACCCAACTAGGCTATCGTCGCTACTAAATCTACCTTATAATTCTCAAATCCTGTACCCATAGATTACAGATAAGAAAACATGAAAAATTAATCCATTCTGCAGTCAGAAATAATCTTTAGTCACATCTAGATACAGTAAACTTTGACTTGCTATAATCTTTAAACTGCACCTATTGCTGCCCTTCAGCCCTTGGGATTATAAAATCTATTTTCAAATTTCCAAACGTGGAATATCTACAATCTCGAGCCGCTGAATAAATGAAAGAATCACTCACTCTAATGGTTCCTTTTATCATGTTCGACTGCGTGAGGGAGAACGTATATTATTTTATATAATGTACCAATTTATCACTGTAAAAGGTTTTTATTACCTACAAAATTTATAAAAGGAGGATGATATTTTAAGCTACTCGGGTACGGGATGTGGGAATATTGATTTTTACCTGTAATTTTTCTAAGCAGTGTATGTTAGCGACGACTTGTTTAATCAATTAACAAAATACCATCACACTATCGACAAATTTTAAACAAAAATAAAATTCACGCAAGTACGCTTTTAGCTGTCGACGATAAACTTTATTATTTGTAGCTTCAGCAACGATTTCATAGTTGTGTACCTACTGTTCCCCAATATCGAGTTAAGAGCATCCGCACGGCGCGGCGCCTTATTTGATTTGCCCGTTTTTGCAACATTTTTAATTGATGCTCTGCTCCTATCCGTTATATCGTGCTGTTATAAGCCTATTGCCTTCCTCGATAAATGTGCTATCCAACAATAAAATATTTTTTCAATCGAACCAGTAGTTCCTGAGATTAGCGCGTTGAAACTAACTCTTAAATTTATATAATAGTATAGATAAGCGATGACCACATTATGAGCTCATGGATCTGCATTGCGATCAAAATTTTAAACATTGTGAGTTCATGAATAATGCATTAAAATCAAAATTCTATAATACAAAATAAAATTCACACAATACAATATGGGTACACTCGGCATCGTTGTCTACAAAAACAATGGGACCTTATTAACCTCCCAGCAATCGTGACCTTTGCAAAACATAACCCAACTCGTACTAATACTAACACAATTAGCTCCATATGCTCCAAATTCTGTTATTAATTCCTCAACACTATAATTACATTTTGTCAATACGACATTATTTAGTGCTAAACAATATCTTCGTTCATAGATGTATCCACACAATAGTACAGAATTCTATGTATACAATAACTAATATCTGTAATATGTTTACTATAGATTTCTCTTGCGATATTATTCGCGAATATAATTTAACCGGAAAAGTAATAAATTCAAAATAAATTATTGTTTATTATTGAAATAATTTTTAGAATCAGTAATTTTTGAACTTTAAAATTACCGACATGTCACAAATAAAACAGGAAAATTCGCGTGAATTATCACATTGATGGCAGCTGAGTCGAAAATTACGGATGTTCCTTTGTTTTATGGAGATGACGTTGTCCTGGCAACCAATATCCCATTAATAAACAATAAACTCATTTTGTACAACTGAAGAAAATACAAGATCATTTTCAATACCTCACTTGTCCTTATTAGATTAATGTTATAAATAGTATGTTTCTAATAAGTAATATTAATGGATCAAACTAATTTTGTGCCTTATGACATAAAGGTCATTACGGGAAAGACTTATGAGGTAAAAATCTGCTATATAATTATAACTAGGTATAATATGAGATGTTTAAAAAACGTAATAGAACTCCACTTGCTATCAGATGCAGTGGTATTATTTTTCCGAAGCCGTACAAATAAAAACTCTGTTCACTTTCTTATAATAAAAACGTTTTAAAGCTAAGTAAATTTAGTAAATTTGATTTAGCGCATACAACTATCATGTATTAATATTAAACGTAAATAGACCACTTTAAAATTACATATTGTACGAAAAATACAAATTAAATATCATATATCCAATAAATTCAACAGAAATGAACCCATAAATACCTATTATTTAATCCAAATACTGTGAGCTAACAATAACAAAATTATAATTCAAATTTGAGCCCCAATGTTTGAACTTACATTTAAAACTTGTGACGGCGATTGGTTTAATATAGCATAACTAAATATTAGTTGAGCGGTAAAAGGCTTTGTCTTGTTCATTGGAACCCGTGAATGGAATATTAAATGATCATGGGAGCGGAGTTTGCGTATTGGTTATTGCTAAGCTTTGTGCGAAGTTACCCGGTATTTGATAAGGATATATTGTGAATGGGAATATTTGCCACATTAGTTAATTAGAATAGTCTTATGATATTTGAAATATAGTGTTAAGGTTAGATCGCCCAATTCTGTCTATAGGAGCGAAAGCGTCTTTTTGCAATTGCGGTTCTAGTTGAAGGACAGCTTCTATAGCCCTATAAGTAAAAGAGTCTTAGCATCTTATATTTCACATTACACACCCATATTTCACCTACCGAGCTACCGCCTGCCTACCTCCTAAAAAGAGAAAAAGGCGTGATGCTATGTTTGTATGGATGTAACATCTTATATCTCAAGATGAAGAGCGCATTGGAGTGCCACGCAATACTTTGTAATTCAAAATTGTTTACTGTGTTATAACTGTTGATAGGCAGTCTTATAAAAGCGTAGACCGACTTGTAGTCTTTACCTTAAACAGATTTTGAAAAGAGCAACACCAGAGTTTATTGCCCGTTCTGCTCTGGTGAGACCTGCTTTCCGAACTGGTGGTAGAGTTAATATTGACGGAATCTAAATAATGTAATGTATTTTTACGGATTCAAATAAATCATTTCATTTCATTATATGTTCAATGTGACAATGCTAATAAATAAATAGACTGGGGGGTTCTGGTTTCGCTACCGAGTTCGGGAGACACAATCAACTAGCATTATAACACTTCACTAGTTTCTCTGTCTACGCACCTCACAAAAAAATTACAGCAAATTGTCAGAATTATTGTACAAACAAAATTATAACTTAGGTATCTATTATCTGTGGATTGTTGAAATATAGTCATGTTTTTCAGTCATGTTTTGCACGTCCTTCCCAGATAATTTTAACGTCAGTATGACGGTTGGTCATAATAACTAAGACAGATTCTTTTTACATCTTGTTTGAGACACGGTGAATGAAGGGAAGTGTGATGCCTCACCGACATTGGAGAAGATAAGCGTAGAAGGAAAACAGTTCAGCTGTGCTGTACTTTTTTTCTATATTTTTAAAACATGTGAACTTATTGAAATATGAATGGAAGTGTAGTTTAAATAATCAAATATTTGTCACCGTGTTACATTGTTTGATATAAATTGTATTAGAAAACTATATTTAAATATCCAGTTTCTTGAATACTAAAACAAATAAGTGAACAGGCAGGCTGTCCAGGAAATTGTTATGTTATTTGCAATGATCGAATTGGTTTCCTTAGATTTATTTAAACTATTATCCCGAACTACCAATGGTAGTGAAAAAAAGTGTATCGCAGCTCTTTTATACTGAAATGGCAAAGTGATCTCACTGCCTGATAGCAAGTAGAGAGTTATTAATAATTTATCAAAAATTAATACAAATCATTAAATAAATATTGCTGAGGTAATCACTGTTTAGACCTCCTGAATCCAATGTCATCGAAAATAAGCAAAAGATAGGAACCCCCCCCCCCTTGGTGGTTACGTAATACTTGAACGGCCGATAAGGGCTTATGCAAACTATAATAAGTCCTCTAACCTAGAACATAACACGAAAACTAAATGCTTATGCAAACTGTAATAAGTCGTTAAAATGTAACGCGAAAACTATGTAACACGAATATATTCGTCCCAAATTGTTACATTGTATCACATATAAATAGCGAACTGAGGCATTTAAAACGTGTTCCAACTATGTATTACATGTACAGATTCCTAATTTAAATTGTGGTCCTAGTCATTAATTACTGTCAGTAAAATTGTCAGTCCCAACCTTCCTTTCGCCTAAACCGCTCATATACCTAAACGTAATTGTAAAAATAAACAATAAAGGCATTTAAGCATCATTAACTTTGAAACAGTACCGATAACATGCTTAAAAGCAATTTCAATTTTCCCAAAAGCCTAAGCGATATGTTTAACAACGTGTAAATGCCGAGCGGTATATAATTTTTCATCTCACAAAGGTATTGAAATATTACGCTTACATGATAGGCGACAAGAAATTATTCATAAAAGCCCGGAGAATTAAGAGTTCACGGAAAATACTTCAATGTAATGTCTGAATAGTGTTTTCTACTTAAATTATAGAGAAAGTTACTTTGATTCACATTCAGAAGTATTAGGTTGAATAAAACGTGGTGAACAATAAATTTATTGCCGAATTATTCAGCGTTTTTGAGGAAAATAATGTCCGTGGGCAAACTTTATTTTCATTCTGAGGTTGCGCAATTCATTTTAATTTCAATCTTGCGAAGAACTCCCTGAATAAAACATTTTCGACAAAATATTTGGAATGAATTGGTAAAGATTACATGTTTTAAGGCGTGTTTTTTTCTTTAAATGAAAACGTGCCTAATAAAACGTTACGATAGTCGATATGAATGCAATATTGCGCTGAGCCATTAAGTATATCTAAATTCAAGCATATAGAATGCGAAAATTGGTCTTTCTCGAAGTGGGCGATAACATCCACTGGGGTCGCTGGAGGCCTCCATGGGGCGGTAAAGGGTCTAGAAATGAGAGCCGATGACGTGATACCAATTTTCAGCTAAATCCGTTCAGTAATTTTTCCGGGACAGCGTAACAATCAAACAAACACGCACAAATAAGATGTAGATTTTAAAGCATAAAAAGGGTAGGACTACATACGTACTGTTTTTTATAAAATAATTTCGGGAGGCGATAGAAAATAATTTATTCTCAAAGAGAGCTTTATACAAAAGAAATCTGAGAACCCATGCGCTAAACGAAGTTACCTTTTTCAAAATGAATTAGAATTCTGCATCATTAATGAATCAAAATCATCTTTAGGATAGCAAGAAATTACTTTCTAATTTTATTACACATAACAATCTTACATGGCTTACACACTTATACAGTAACTGACATTACCTATTTTAATAAATAGAAAGTCTTTTAACTCTAGAATTAGTTTTAAGAAACACTCTGATATAATCTACTAAGGTCTTAGTATATTATATCAGAGTAAATAAAATATTATCAATCAAAGTAAATAAAATATTGAGATTACAATATTTAAAATAGAATATCAGCTAAATTGACGCATTAAATTCGAATCACAATTTCGCGTGAGATGTATTCACATTTATAAACACATCCATTGTACGAAGCCCCGAGTTTTTACCGAAATGTGGCCCGTAAAATATTTTTTGCGAATCTCCACCAGATATCATTATAATCCCCTAGGGCGGCGGTTCCTAAACTTTTTTGATATTTGAACTCAATAGACTCCTTTTACTATACGAAACCCTATTTTAAATAATTGAAAGACTGTAATGTAAAATAGAACAAACCTCTTTATCCATAATATTATAGATGAAGAAGTAGCTCTGTTTGTCTGTTACGGTTGCATGATTAAACCACTGATTTTCATGTAATTTGGTTCAGAGTAAGCTCGAACCATAAAGGTCATACTACTTTTTATGCCGGAGTATTTCTTTCACGAAGGGGAAGCCTCGAGCAACACCTATTAAGTTAACTATTCATAAAGAATAACAAATTTAATTTCGCAGATACCTTGTGAATTTTTCGAGGAACCTAGAAACATTTGGAGAATCGCTGCCTTAGGGTTTGCGTTGTTGAATCTATTATATGAGAATATACTTACTGCGTCACGCTTTGTTCATTGTTTCTTTGGTACAATCCATCAACGTCTCACATGCTGGACTTACAGTTTAATTACCCAAGTAACAATATACCGCAGAAACATCGTTAATCATTAGTTTAGTAAGTAATTTTCGCGTTCGTTTGGTTTAATGAACTCGTAATGTTTTAGTTGATTTTTAAAAATAATAGTCATGTACGTAGTAAGCGGCGATAGCCTATTTGGGTGTGGAACGGACTGCTAAGACGAATGTCCGCAGGTTCAAATACCAAGGGCACACACCGCTGATTTTTCTAAAATCATATGTGTATTCTTTGTGAATTTATAGTTTGCTTTAACTGTGACGGAAAACATCGTGAGAAAACCTGCACATATGAGAAGTTCTCTATAGGAATTTCGAAGGTGTGTGAAGTCTACCAATCCGCACTAGGCCAGCGTGGTGGACTAAGGCCTAATCCCTCTCAGTAGTAGAGGAGGCCCGTGCTCAGCAGTGGGCAAGTATATAATACAGGGCTGATATTATTATTATTATTAGTCATGTACGATCAGACTTTCGTAGCCTTTTGTTAGTAGAAACAAAACATGATTTGGCCAATTAAATCAACTGTAACATTTATTATGTCGAATAATAAATTCTTTCGCACGTCATGTCAGGGTATATCTGTTGAATGTATTTAACAGCGACAATATTTTGTATTCACATAACATGAATACTACCAGATATTTTATTCATACTCGTACACTTTAATCCCCGAACACAGATTAATAGGCGCCGTCTGGCGTCTGGGACTTTACTAGGATCACGCAGCTGATGCAAATTGTATTTACCGAATTCGTATATTTGCAAAACTAAATTAATTTATTAAATACTAGTTGACCCGACAGACGTTGTCCCGTCTTAACTATGAATTTGCAGCGCGGATTCTGTCAATCGCTGACAGTTATTTCAAACAATTGACAGTTATATAAAATTAATATTTTCGTTAATTTTTCTTAAATTTTCTATTTATCCGCGCAATTTTTTAATTTTTTTCTTTCATAAGTACCTTCTCCTGACAATAACAAACACAACAACAAAAAAATTAGTGAAATTGGTCCAGCCGTTCACGCGTGATGGCATGACCAAGGCAAATAGGGATTCATTTTTACATATATAGATTATTATATAATATAATAAAACTTCAATGAAACTAATCCAATTAGTACCTACCACTGATATGATAATGGGTACTTTATAAAATCACGATAGTTTTACTCCAGAAGGGTTAAGCAAAAGCGTAAGTTGCAACCGCATTTGTACATTCACGCTTTGCCGAACTTATTTCTACATGTTTCTTAATTGCAAATATCCTTACTTGGATATAAAGGCACACTTAGTTTCCTGCGTCATGGTCTACCAACTTGCAGTGACGTAAAGAAAAAAAAAAGAAATAATTTCGTTCTAACAGACATACAATCAGCCATAAAAGTAGCTAAACTAATTTAAAACGCTTTATTTCTTTTTCAATCACACAATATTCGTTTAATATTTTTTTATTTTTCTTTATCTTAAAAACGTAGACCATCCGAAGTTTATTCTGGTAAAGAAAAAATGATTATTGATACGGAGACATAGGCATAAAGTCGATTTGAAATTTTGAATTAGTTCAGCTACTTTTGTGACTGCCTATACATACTTATAGGCAAAAAAATATGTACTTAAAACTATGTTTGCTACAAAACGGCTTAAACTCAGCATAATGCTGGCAATAAAGCTAGCGCTGTTCTTCCGTTCAGCAGTTTTATTCGTAATATCATATCTTACCATAATCTACTTAAATGTAATAAATGTTTCAATGTAACAATAATGTGGTTGAAATGAAGTCAGATCGGCTACGTCCAGCGCATTTCTAATAAGTTGTCCAAAACAACCGCTTTGAGACGTGCCTATGTATACATTTACGTAGAAAGAAGTAATGTGGAGTCCCGAGAGATGTCTGGACTGCGAATAGATCAAGCTGAATATTAGTACATTGAATAGTGATAAACTTTGGTATCATATTCTTGCCGTACGCTGGCTAATAAACTTCTTTAAAATTATCTAAACTTCTATTACTATACCCTAACTTAAGCGTGTATAACACTAGGAAATAGATATTCTTAAAATGCTCTTTAACTATACTGCTTGCTGGTGATAGGATATATTTTAGATCCACCCGGATAGCGACCACCTTACACAAGATGTTAAAACCCGCCATCGTCGTCCACGTAAGTGTGTCGCGTTTCGGGATCAGTCTGTGTATATTCGCTTTCAACAGGCCAGCGTAATTGTGTCGACAGCCGAAGGGTTATTAACTCTCGTCAGTCGGCATTCTATTGCACCCCCAACTCCACTTACCTTTAGGTGCAGGGGGTCATTTTCCTGAGTCCGAATAAAAAAAATAATAAAAAAACTGTGAAGATAGGTGTTCTAATATTGAGCTGTGTAATGTATGGTTTGATTCTCAAAAAGATTCAAATAAAGATTCTGAAGTGGTTAATTAATATCGGCCACCAAAATAAGGATGATTTATTAACGTTATAGGAAATGTGAACAAACTATAAGCGTCATACAAAAACGAGAATAAAGCCACAGTGTGGGTAAAAGGCCACTTTCCCGACTTCAAATTTTTTATAAATATTTTTTAATATGACAAAAATTAGAAAATAGGTATAGGTTCCGGCTGCTTATTATTGTTAAACAACGTAGACTGAATATTTTTTTATTGGGAACTAATTATTTGGATATATAATTTATAATAATAATAATATCAGCCCTGTATTATATACTTGCCCACTACTGAGCTCCGGCCTCCTCCACTACTGAGAGAGATTAGGCCTTAGTCCACCACGCTGGCCTAGTGCGAAGAACGAAAAAAGTGCTGAAGAACTTCTCAGATGTGCAGGTTTCCTCACGATGTTTTCCTTCACCGTTAAAGCGAACGATAAATTCACAAAGAATACACACATAATTTTAAAAAAGTCAGAGGTGTGTACCCTTGGGATTTGAACCTGCGGACATTCGTCTTGGCAGTCCGTTCCAGACCCAACTAGGCTATCGCCGTTTTTATTATTATTTGGATATTAAACCAAAATTATGAACTTATGATTACTTAATTACAGATTTGTTGGTTGAATATTTATAACAAAACTTATTTATTTTAACAAATTATATTATGAGACATTTCTAAATGCTTTTGGAACTCATACTTAAGTATTTTTTATAACGTTAATTTATTTTTGTCGCATTTAACATCACTATAAAATGTAACAACTCAAAATAAGAAACGAAAGAACTGCTTCGTTCTTACATATTATTTATAAAACAAAGTCCCCAGCCGCGTCTATATGTCTGAATAAGGGTTGCCATATTTTTGGTAAAAAAATATATGAAATTGTTTAAATAGGAAAAAAAAGTATTTTTCAAATTTAGGTTTTTGTTGTCCTAAACACATATTTTTGTGTGCTTTTAGCACACGCTGACAATTTTTTGTTACACTTTAAAACTCTCAAAGCTAGTTTTACATCTAAAATTAAATTTAAATAAATAAATAGCTTATATTTTACTTAATTGTTGTCAACATAATATCTACTACGATCCACTAAACCTAATAGTGTCGATAAATAGTTCAATACTTATCCAATTATGAGGTATAAATATAACACATATTCACTCTAAATGATTCGTTTTTTTTTAATCATTATTTAAGGAGCTTGGTCGTTATTTCACGACTATGTCGCTCCGTACGTCCACTTTTGCTTACTATTTTTTTATAAAATCAAAATATTTTTTTAATAAACCCTTAGCCTCTTCCGATACTGGAATGGACAAAAAGCTATTTATGCTGCCCACATTAAAGCTCAAAGTGATTCGTTTTACGTATCAGAATAAAGATTAGAAATTAAGTATATTTATCGAAAATAAAGTAGGATACGTTATTATAAAGTATGGTTGGCAACCCTAGTCTGAATGCGATTAACTCAAAAACTACCAAAGAGTATTCGGTTAAATTTAGTATAACATAATGAGACCCTGGGAAGGACTTAAGATACTTTTTATCATAGGAAAATATATAGCGAGACCGTTTTTCTCGGAAAAACTCTATCATGCAGGTGAAGCCGTGAGCAAAAGATAGTTCCAAAAACAAACCAGAAACTTACTCCCTCATTTTGTGAAAATGATTGTGTAGTTTTTGTTCAACTCGACTGTTAGGCTTGAGAAATAGGTGAGTGTGATATATTAGCGTCATTCAGAGCTCAAACTTCACGTGTACAAAATTCAAGTCACGCATCCGTCCCTCGATGATAAATCACTGAAGACCATTCCTGTATTGAGGTCAGTCTGATATATCGCTCTTATGCCGCCACTGACCTGAATAAATAAACCTCAGACAAACATATATTTTGCTGTTTGATGCGTGTCCGGCACCATATCCTGAAATATCAACTAAACGTTACGTGGCGAGTGAAAACGAATGTGAACTATCATTTTTGAAACGGTCGTTTTATACTCATTTTGCCTTCCATATAGATGTTATAAATAACTTGTAAAAACAATGAAATGCTAGTCATTATAGAAATGTTTTTCTACAGCGGAGACTTAAAAAAAAATGAGGCGGCTATATCGGAGTCTCACAGAAAAACAACGGTAAGTGTTGCGTTTCCCATGATTAGTATCATTTCCGGAGGCCGAAACAATTCGTTTCTTTAAGACGTGTAGCGCATGTAAGATTCTTAATGTAAGTGTTTATGGGCGGTAGAAATCACTTAAATCAGAAGATACACGGGCTCATTTTCCGGCTTGTAAAAAATGTGCTACACTTTACTATTAAGGCACATTTAGACGCAGCGAGTTTCTGGCGGCAAGTTTCTTGCGGCGAGTCTCGCCTGTGGAGGGAAAAATTGCTATTGTATTCAGACGAGGCAACTTTATGTCTTTTCAAGAATCTCACGTGCGAGGCTTCAACATTCCTTTGTCAAATTAAGGCTTCAATTGGCGAAGATCAAATAACATCAAGTGGGTCACTTATTTACCGACCTAAGCTATAAAAAATATGCTACATTTTACTCCCAAGTCATAAATAAAGACAATACGACCTACGGCCTAGATTTCAGTCATTATTTCCAGGTTTACAAAGGAAAATGAATAATGACAACAATTACATTTAAAACACCCCGCAAAAAATGCCCCACCGGTCGTTAAGGTCCTTAAGAGGCAAATTTTCGTGAAAGTTCTTCAAACAACATAAATTACTTGACTGTGCTAACAATATAAGATTGCTTTACTTAGAAAATGTGAACTTTTTGTACTGTAAAATATTCTTGTGAAATAGAACATAGCTTTGGTGATGTTCGGTTTGGTGTCATGGAAAAGAGGGGTTTATGGTAATGTCTTTACGACTATAGTACATTATTAGAATTCAAAAGTTTTAGAACTACGTTGTATACAGTTTTATACAGTGAGAGCTGTAATGATTTATGATTTTGTCTTACGGAAAACGTTCTGCATTTATTTTGACTCTAATTCCTTTTCCTCAATCATCATTCCCCACTAACAGTCAACAACACACAGACAATTCGTTTGGAAAAGAATTGCCAGATGGGCCAAAAAAGTTCTTGAGAGGAGATCACCTGCTGGCAAGCGCAGCGTTAGACGTCCACCTGTAAAGTGGACACAGGGTTTGATAAAGGTCGCAGGAACATTCTGGAAGCAGGGACAGAACATTTGACTACGAGTATTACATCAAGACCTCTTATCCCTGACAAACACGTTATGTAAACGCTAAGAGAGTCACATGGCGGTCTTAGCACCGCAATTTATTCGATCTGTACATCTATCTTATTTATGAAGCAATCAATCCACGAGCCAGCAGCTCTAACACGAGGGCTGTTCATTTCTTAAGGTATAATACAACTTACTGCGCAAGTATTCAGGCAGTGGCTCGGCTGTATTACCGGCATAGCAGTGGCGAAGGATAACCTTTTCCGAAACGGAACCTGGTATAGATACTACCAATACATAAATACGATCTGCAATAATTCCAATAATAATTATACTTTACATAAGTTACAAAAGGGAAGCCGGTAGGAATCAAGTTATATGGATTCATCACCACTGCAACATAGCTGATGTCTTCAGTCGGCAATATAACAGAGAAGCCGCAAATTCCTTATTTGTAGGAAACAAAAAAATTATTATATAACTTTTGACATCGATCATACGCGTAATAGTTACTACACTAATTAGAGTAGACGAATAACTGCCATGAACACGGCAAGCTTTACCATTTGCTACATTTTCGACAAATGCGAACAATTTGTTCCAATAATAATATATTAACATAGACTGGAGCTAGTAACTAACTTGCACAGAAGTAATAAGCAGAATACGGTCATATAACACAAACTTCCAGTAGCTGTCCTACAGTACTTACCAAGCCAACTCGCACGCTAGCTCACCATCTGTAACCATACCATTATATTCACACATTTCGTACCCACATCAACTTAATGAAGGCTCGTTGTGCCGATCCCAATCCTTATTTACTATAGTGTGGTTTAACATTTGCTTGTGATTCTATACGTTAGTCGTAATATACGTGGAATGAATTATTTTTTTGAGTAACATAGTTTGGAAATTAAAATAAATACTTATTGCACGAAAAAGTGACCTTACTGCACCTGATGGTAAGTGGTGTCGGGTCCAATAGAATGTCGACTGACGAGGGATGATTACCCCTCGACAGTCGATACAATTATGCCAGATCCCGGAACGTAACACACTTACGTGGGCCACTATGGCGCGTTTTAACACCTTGTGTACAGTGGTCGCTATCTTAGCGGATATACAATATATCTCACCACCAGCGTAACCTAGTTGTCATAACAATGATGATGTAACTTCCCGCATTTATTCCCAAAGGGATACAAGTGCAGCCATGCTTATCTATGCCATCTGACCCATTATAAAGTATGGAGCAAGCTGCGCACTATTCCCAAGAAACTCACATAATATTCTATGAGCCATTCCGGGAAACGACCGCAAACCTTGCGTTTCACAGCTCAAGTACACTAGCACCAAATCAAAAAAACACAATGGAGTCGAAAACACAGATAACAAAATGAACTAGAATTGATATTGTGAGAATTTTCAACGTTATGTCACTGTTTAAATTATATTCGGATAGATCTTGCAAACTCTTTTATTAACATACAATAAATTTGGAATTCTAACAGATTATATAACTCTAGAGTATACATAGACAATAACCACAGACATGGCGTAGGCAACAAAACAGACAACATTATGCCACAAACATCATATTATGTTTATTCTTTCAACAGTCACATCCACATCATTGCCACCGCCATCTTCTTTAAAAACAAAGAAGGTAAAGTCCCCAACTCTGAAACAGTTAATCGTCTAAATACTGGCACTCCAATTCCAGCTGGCGTTTATGGGATGAAACCGTTTATTTCAGCCGTCGCGTTACACTGCCTTTTCATACACAAAATGTCTTACCATTTTTCATAACGAAAAAATGGGTTTAATAAAATCTTCCCAGTCTGCATTTAAGAAAGAGTAACGTGCTTAATGGTTAACACCCTTGCTATTGACTAGAATATATATTACTGCCAGTTTCTTTTAGTATAGTTGCGTCATTTTTACATATATTTTGTTATTTTATGAATAGCTTTTGTTCGTGGCTCCGCCAGCGTGGAAGTTTTAATAAAAAGTAAGCCTTTAGCACTCAGGAGTAATATATCTTCTTATTAGTGAAAAAAAACTTCAAATTGGTTTAGTAGTTTTAGATAAGCGCGTCCGAAGAAAGAAACTATTTAGTTTTAGTTATTAGAATAGATTCAATTATCATGGTTAAGGGCTCCATAGTACGACGTTTGTCCAATGTGGATTAATCGTAAGATTAGATAACAAAGCATATGATAATAATAGAAGTCCCCTTTATTTATACAGATACCTAATATGACCCCACTACTAGAGATTGCAAACCGGGCCCACGCGTATTAAGAAACATACCAGGTTGCAATCTCTGCCCACTACACATACGTCTATAGCTATAGATAACAAAATAAACATTAAAAACTCATTCAAACCATGGAAGACTGAACACTTTCCATGGCATAAAAGCGGTCTAAGGAATGTCAAGTATTGGACACAGCTTATGATTTAAGAAGAAAAAGATTTCGTTATTAGACCAGAATTTCATTTAACATAATGAATTTTAACAGGAAGGGACTGACATCCGAGTTATTAAAATTGCGGTAAATTAAAGTAGAAATTACGAGTATATGAATATTCAAACTTCATTACAGTACTGGCAAAAGGTTACGAAAATTATAAAAGTTATTATTTATTCTATGATAATATTATAATGGAAATACCGTTATTCGATATTACGGTATATATTTATTCTATATTTAATCACTTATTCTTAGAAACTCGTGCTTATTTAAACAGATTGTAAGTAATTTTCTGTCCCTAATCCAATAAAAGTATAATATCTCTAAAGGAATAATAGAAATAAAAATATCTTAAAAGTAAAATAAAATTACGAAACCCATAAATATTTGAAAACTTCGTTCGTTCCGATACACGCAATAACATAAAATTCAAAAACCATTTTAATAAAAAAAATAATGTCAAAAACTGTACTAATAGAATTGAGTAAACGAATTGCTCCATTCTACGTTTTTTACAGGAATTAGCGAAGTTGGCGCGGTCGAACCAAGTTTTTCGGTAAAAAAGCATTTCGCTCCATTAGTTGGACCGGTCGCCCTAACGAAGCCTTTGAAGTTGCTATATTTTGTAAAAGATGTCTGCGTGGTTTTACCATTCTAATTTTTTATTACAAATAATATTATGTCCCATTGTAATTTGCATCAATGCCGGAATAATCGTGTACAATGCAGTGCAGATGCGGTGTGGTACAAATTAAAATAAAATAATGCCTCAGTATGCCATCCCGATAGATTATTAAATAAAATGGCCAAATAAAACACACAATTTATTGAATAATATTTGTCACCTTGCTCGAAATACTAACTTCAAAGTATTTCGCCAATTTATCAACAATTTCACGGTTTATTCATTTCTCTTGGTAATAAAAAAACCTTTTAGCGGTAACGTTAGCTGTCTACTTTCCATGAAATAAATTTTATAAATCATCTCATTACTCTTCGAGATTATACGCGTGGTTTATTAATATTTCCCTTGACAAAGCTATGTATGTTGATAAAATAGAATTATCATCACCGAAACAGTTACACGCTTATATAGTTATACGGAGAAATTTATATTTATGTTTTACTAGTGTTTCTCTTGTCTTCATTTCTTAAAGACCTTATTGGGAATGAAGGTCCTTTTGCAGTCGCCAAGGATGAGACTTTTCAAAAGGGAACCCGACACGACTTATAGCTTCTAATAATATGCAAAAATGCGGTCGGCAAATCATTCTAATAATAATTGAATGTAACACATAAGTTACGAATGGGAATGGAGTTACGTTAACTGATATTTTTTGTCTTCTAAATTTTATTTGAATTTTGATTAAATTGAATTGTCAATAAAACATTTAAAATCTGTCAGCTCTCTATCGGAATGTCGTAGACAGATAGATATTTATTTTCTGTATTCATTGGAAATAACTTAAACAACGTTTGTAAGGCATGTCAGATGCACAGTAATTTTAATTTATTTTAACAAGATTGTTTGTCATCTTAGAAACAGGGATTTATCATAGAAATAGTTATTATTAGTTATATATTTAGTATAGTTATTTCGGCCATTTTTGGTTTCCGTGGATGTATCTTAATTGAGATTCAAATTATAACAATAGTGTAAATGTCTGTCTTATAGCCAGAAAAAAAAATCTCGCCATGTTGTAATAGAATATAAAACTAAGTTCTTATACTGACAACGTTAACTTTAAACTAAAAACGAAAATTGCGCCCCTAAAGCAAGTATTTATTTTTTGGACTAGCTCTTATTCATAATTTACAGATACTAGTATTTTGTACGAAAAGAAAGAAATGTAATTTTTTTTATGGCACAGAATATACGGCCAAGGAATACAATGTTTCCGCCCCTTTTATAATAAATAAAGAATAGAGGTCATTAAAATGTAGACAAAAGATTGTTACGTACAAAATAAATTAAAATATGTCGCGTTCAGATGAAGAATATTATAATATCGTAAATTCAATTACTATCGACGCAACTTGTTTATTTTTAGATGGACGCTTTTACGTGTTTAATTAGATTTTATTGAATAAACGATTGAATGAGCATTAATAGAAGTAATATAATTTTCTTATTTTATTTATACACATGAATTATAATAAAGTTAGTATCTCTAGAAATAAACTACCACAGTGTTAAATGCAATATAATAATACATTTATATATATATATATATATATATATATAAATAATAATATCAGCCCTATATTATTTACTGTGCCACTGTTGGGCACGGACCTCCTCTACCACTGAGAGGGATTAGGCCTTAGTCCACCACGCTGGCCTAGTGCGGATTGGTAGACTTCATTCGCCCTCGAAAATTCCTATAGAGAATTTCTCAGGTATGCAGGTTTCCTCACGATGTTTTCCTTCACCGTTAAAGCAAGCGATAATTCACAAAGAGTCTGAGATGTGTGCCCTTGGGATTTGAACCTGTGGACATTCGTCTCGGCAGTCCGTTTCACAACCAACTAGGCTATCGCCGCCTATAACACCTTTACATATGACATATTAAATATATTTCCCAGCTACGATCTTCAAGGCGAACTCACAGCCAAATTCCTAGCTTCGATATAACATTTCAAACATAGTTTGACCCTCTAGAAGTTACCCGGCCCTTATGTTTTGTTAACGCCATATAGTTGAAGTTTAATTACTACAAGTCTTCAAACTCGTGTTTGACAGTTGTAAAGTTTTGACATCTTACACCACTGTACATATCACGCCTTTGTCCCCGAAAGGGTAGGCAGAGGTGCAACCAGAACTCGCACGTTTTACAATGTGTTTTCGGTCCCATGACGTGATAGGGGCGAGCTTATTATTTACGTAAATAAATATAATCATCATCTGCTATTAGCTAGCTACTAGTTAGTGAAGTCAACTTGGACTCAATTTTGAAAATTTGCCAATTTTTTCATGAAGTATTCAAAAACTTCATCAATCCTATACGGATGAAACTACAAATTGTGATACATACATTCAATAAAGCTAAAGAATTTGTTTGTTTGAATGTGCTAATCTCAGGAACTACTAGTTTGAATTGAAAAAATATTTTAGTGTATGATAGAACATTTATCGAGGAAGTCTATACACATTATAGCATCACGGCATACCTGCTTCGCTCGTATTGGTCATAACTAATAGGAGGGAAACATCAAAAAATTATAAAGCGGCAACAAATTTCTTATCAAATCATGAAAAAAGAGTAGACCACTTATTTCAAAAAGTCCGTTTTATTTGACTTCACGTCTATTTAACATAATGGTTATGAGATGTCCACGGAAAATAACAACGGACGTGATACTATAAATTGTAAATGTATAAAGCCTAAGGATTTCTAAGGTGAGAACCAGATCCCCAATGTAATATTCATTTCACAATAACATCGTGAAAAGGTGAACATGTTTCAACCGCCAAATATTTTAGGGATTGCTAGGAAATAATAGGTCGCGTTGAGATATAACGTTCGAGATAGGACCTTTGAAGTCTCGGATTCAAATCCCAGGTCGAACAAAATTATGTTGGGTTTCTCTGCTCAATATCAGCCTGAAGTGTGGAATGTCTTGCTTGATACGAATACCTGGTAATTCTTTTATCATTTGTTTTAAGGATACCTTTGCCTCTAAAGTAAAGGTCGCGAAATGAAATTCCCCTGTTATAAATGTATGTATTCATTTGCATTAAATATTTGAGTACCGCCAGGGCTTTCGAATTATTTGTTTCGTCAAACTAGTCATACCCGTAAATTGGACGTATTTATGCAAGAAAGAACAACCCACAAAATATTAATATTTCTTCAGTGAGATATTTCAATTAAATTTTTGTTTATCTAGTCGGTAAGTATTTAATAACGGGCTTTTTATGACGCAAAAACTAAGGTATCTGGTCAATTATCTGTATATTATGAAAATAAATCTGCTATCAGTGGCTGCCATTTTTATAGCTAACTGACGAGTTTGTGGGTTGGTTCCTTTTTGCATGTGTCCAATTACATTTGAAAGGTCGTCATACTGAATAAATCTATTATTTGCCCTCGCTGAAATATCGAGACGATCTAATATTTTCCACAGCTGCATTATTTTCTATTCAATTTTACAGATTCTAAATCAATTTATATTAGTATTTGCTTAAATGATATTCTTATTTCTTTGATGTAAATAATAAATCAAAGGCTTCTTAAGGTTGCTTAAAAGGTCACAAGTTTTATGAAAGGTCATTTTCTCTGTTTGTCATTATTGTTAATATCAGAGAGCACTTCGACTGTAGGAGTATTATTGCTTCGTTTTATATTATACAGAATGGTTTTTTAAGATGAAGCAGCAAGGCCAACCATCTTCGCTGTAGCTACAAAAAAACTTTTCTTAGAAGATTTTTCATAATTTTTAAGACATTAAGATCTGCATTCACAGATGTTGAAAAAAAAACAGTCAGCATGAAAACGAAATATTGATGCAAAAAAAAATTACGCCGCTTAATCTCATTGCTTATAAGTATCATAATACTCTATAGGACAAGTTTATTTTTTTACTAAAGAGTTGACTATGTACAGAAAAAACTTGATCCATCCATTTATGATCTTCGTACTCAGACAGTTTGAAACAACCACACAAATCACAGAACTAAAGGCAATAAAATTAACATTCATATTGAAGGAGAGAGCAAACTGCAAGCCATTATTGCCTCTAAAGATACTGGAAAGTTTGTACATAACGCAGTAAATCAGAACAAGTTAGGAATCTCGAGAGTCCATTCAACAGTTTATACGTTGTTTAACCTCCAAACTGGTGAGATAAGTTTTAAAATCGCTTTTGCAGAGCTGATGGAATATTTGTGCGACTGATAGAGATAATGTATGTTTGTTCTGGCGGAAAAATTCTTAAAAGTGTTGATAAAAAGATTTTGTTTTGCAGGATTTTATTTAATAAAGGTTTCGTTACATACGGCCGTCCAGGGTAAATTCGCTTGCAGTACCGATCGCTGTCAAGCTGATTAAAAATTTTGCACTATTGCCATCAGCTCTTCGATCTTGTCAATGAATTTATAGTAATTATAAAAAACGGATTATAAAAAAAATAGTTTAACTATCAAAAAAACTACACCTTGGAACTTTGAAGGAGTACCACTCAAACGTTAGAAAGTTTTAAATAGTAGGTATATTGGATTAGCTTACATTTTATCCCGAAAACGCAGTTTTAATGCGGAGGGAATTCTAGGCAATAACTATATTATCATACTTCATATTTATTGTAAATCAGAATGTTTGTGAAAATGTTTGGATATTTGATGAAATTCAACACACGAATAGAACATGTACTGGGTGCCCATATTATAGTTAGTAGTATTATTCAATCAGTAGTATTTATTACTTTGTATCCCGGTAATTTGCTCTCGTAGGAAAATATTGGCGCTGGCGTCATATAGATGGCGCTGTAGATCACTACAGTGATTTGAAGATTTTTATAGCAGATAACGTTTTGAGGCAGGCAAAGCCGCGAGCAGCACTAACTAATAACTTTAACTTGAACTATATAGATAAGTATTTCACACTAACCACACTAATTACTAACAAAATCGCCATTGTTAAGTTAACCGCAGCTCAGTTATGCGCTTAAGTTACACCAATTGTTAACCGAATCGATTTCAACTAGAACAATAAGTGATCAAATATCGGAACAAGCGTAAATTCTTTGCGGTAGTTATTGATTTATTAGCCTTTGTGGGCTTAGGTTTATTTACTGTAAACATGATATGTACTTTTTAACTTCCGACGTAAAACGTAAAAACAACGACGACCAAAGTAAAAGGACAATTATAATTTTAAAATATTGTATTTTTGTGTGTCTATGCCATCATAGCTCCCAAACAACTGGGTCGAATTAAATGCAGTTTATTTGAGTATCGTGATTGTATGAAGTTGTCCATATTACTTATTATTTGCCATCAGGCAGTGAAGCTAATGACGTTATCAAGCTACTAGTGTGTTCCCGATTAACTCAATTGCGCCTTTAGTATATCGAAATTCAAATACATTTTAAATTCCGAATTTAGAGATCGTGTCCATGAATTAACCCACTTATCTTTTATGCAACAAAACGAATTGATCTTATGCAATGAAAAATCATTGGTAAAAACTACTCAAAAAGGAATTAAGTTCAAATAACACGCCGTATGAATCTTAATTATTTTGTGCCGTATTCAATAATATTAATTATATGACCGTTTCAACTCGACTAGTGGAAAATTGGGCTCCGATAGAACGTAGATTTATGAGAAAACAATGGCATTAATTTGTTAAGTTTTTGTCTTCATTCATAACAAAACTATTTCCGAAGTTAGAACTTGCCGAATTTCCTAATGAGTTAAAATAATATTTTTTTTTTATATAATAAACTTTTAATTTAGTTTGCGCAACGAAAAATAGCATTGTCAAAATTTACTTTGCGCCAATTTTCATTTACACAAATTCAAAGGTATTCTTTATCATGCAACCTTACAGCATACATACATTAAAGAGCACAAAAACACACTACAACATTAATTGGTCCAAAAAAGTTAGTCGAGACGACATAATTACATGACAAATTGCGACACGTGATGACTGCTGAAATACGATTCACTCCGTCAGACGATATACAAAGTACCCACATAATAACAACTAGTAAAATTATATACTAATTATACCTCCATTTAGGGTAGCTAAATTAGGAAATAATTTATGTAGAAACTAAAACAATATACATAAATTATATTCACATTTTATAAAATCTCTGTAGCTAATTAGGATCTTACATATCAGACCTCATTTTAATATTTTTTTGTTAGGAACAGTAGAATGAAATATATTTTGCGAACCAATAACAATGCTTCATCGTTACATGTAATGGCATCGCTGAAGACATTGTTACGTTGCACGTAAAAAAGTATTTTTCGTGAATCCGAGGTGCGAACTTGCCGGTCAATGGACTTTGAATCCTTATAAAGTCCGTTCACAGTAGGCGGTCAGCTGAAGGCTTTTTTCAAAGCCATGAAAGGATGAAGCCTTATATAAATTTATTTTTGACATATACACACTCGTTGACGCTTTGACCATGTTTTTCAACAATAGTCTATTAAAGTTGAGGGTTTAATCACACTGGCACATTGTAAGCGAATTCACAGAAAGTCAAAGATGCTGCACGCTCGTCGAGTGTAAAAAGATAGTTAACTTCACCTGATCTCGGTTGTAAGAATGACCGTTAAATTCTCACATCCCTTTTATCCCTGAAGTCTTAACTTACATTATTTTTATACATGTCACTTTCAACACATTTCAATACTAAATTCCCACCATTACATAAACTTTCTGTTTTCTGTTACTTTTATGAATCTATAAAAAACATTTTTTATTACTGTAGGTTATTACTATATAATGTTTTCTATAACCTAGAATCCTAGGTCTATGTATAACCTGGTTTATTACAGAACGAATCTAACATGGTGGCACTTATCATGTTCTCTCGCTTGTACACTAGTGCCGTCTATGCTCACTCTCGCGCGTAGCGAAGACAGAAAAATAATCAGTCTTGATTTGCGTTTATGCTGTCTTGACGCGCTCAGTGATTTTTGTTATTTATCTATTATATATTTATCCATTGTTACTTGTTTAGTGATTATTGTTATGAATTCGTTGTTATAATTTTCTCTTATTTATCCATTGTTACTTGTTTGTTATTGTTGTTGGGTTTTGTTAAGTAAGAATTAAGAAATGTGGGGAGACAACCCCTGCAATTGATGATCCCGGTGATGGGCCGTCTCGTAGGCAGTATTACTAATTAGTTAAAAGTAATATTCATTAATAAGCATTTTTATGATTGAATTCTAATTAAATATTATTAATTTAAAATATAGTCTTCGAACTGAAATTTTATATGCTACCTGTACTATCTGTCAACGCAACAAAAGCCGCCATTTTGGATTCGTTTCTTAAATGCATCGGCATATAACAAATAATGTTTAACAAATAAACCCCTTTCACTCATACGATGCAACGCACATACTTCCCGACTACGTCGCCTTTGTATACGTATAAAACGCTTTAAATTTTCATTTTCCTTTCACGTCATGCCCAAGTTTCTTGATTGTAATTATTTTCGCTGTAAAGGCTGCAGGAATTAATGATGAATTAATGATTAAACATTCTTGATAATCTTTTTTGCTTTATTAAAGCAATCCTTTATAATACCTACTGCAATTGAAGATGTGATTGTCATTGGCTTTTTTATTGTAGCGCAAGAATAGACAAAGGATAATCATATTTTTTCGGATGTCTATCTTTAGAACTTGTAAGGACGCAAATTCGCCTTTATACATAAAGAAAGAAAAACTATTTATATATACAGGCTATGTTTTTTTATATTCAAAAATCATTTACGTTTATTTATAAATCAATTTAAGTGTAAATAATATTATAAAAACAGTATGCAGCCCATTCTGTGCATGTGACCGCACCTCCCTTATTCAGTAAAATAATACCTTACGAGAATTTAAGGCAGATTGTAAGATCTTTCATTAACTAATCCCAACTTTTACCATTTTCTTAATAAACCAACGATAATAATTATGTGTCTAGACAGTTCCATTAAATATCATGAAACCACATTTTTATTAAAAATAAATTATGACAACAATATTTACACCATTGTTTATTTTAAACAAAGATAACCTATGAAAAATATCAAAATCCGCTCAAATTTCAGTGCAGAAAAATATATGATTCTAGAATATTTAAAATTCGAAATTTAACGTGCATTCTCAGGCCTATTTCCAACTTTTATTTGTGATATCAGTACAACTAATTACAGTGAAAGGACCACTTGGAGATCGAACTTTCGTATACGAAATTCCTTATCACTAAGTATGTGCGACCATATTGTCGTCGTGTATGTTGCTGAACCTTTTTAAATAATTTCAGTTACATTTTACCCCAGCACACAACTATAAAATATATTTTTATATATACTTGTGCCTAACCACAAATTGGATTAATGGTGTGATTATGTGGTTATGACGCTAAATAGGAACTAATGGTTAGTAAATAATTAGGGATATTTCCGTGATAATTATTAAGAACAAATTACGTTATAATTATATGCAGCCGCTTGAAGCATTGCTTAAAAAAACTATCATTTTTATATAATAGAATGTAGGTAATCTGACAATTTCGATAACAGTACTAAACGCGAACATTGTAGCTTTGTATGTATTTGAGCCAGTTTCCTTGTCAGAAAATAATTTCTGTTCAAGATTGTATTTCTCGAGAACTATTTTTTTTTTTGATCCTGACTTACGTTTGTTAGCCTGGCAGGGCCGGCTTATACAAACACACCGGTCTTGCGGGTGAGTTCTTTAGGCACTACGAGCCCTTAAGTGACCATGCTGAGGGCGACCCTCTAAAGGGTCACGGCCTCGGCTCAGGACGGCCACTGAGAGAAGATGTTTTGGGGACATCAACGATTATGGCTCGAGAACTATAGGCGACATGTATTATTGGTCACAGGAATAAGTACTGACGTACAGTACATGTTCTTCATCGCGATTGATGGATTGTTTCCCTGCCTTTTACTCCACGAACGTTGTAACACACTTGATTTGCTTTCTATTGTAACGACTAGGTTAATTTTAAAAATTAGTAAATTCAAGTTCAAATATACGAAGTCTATTCATTTATCCCACGAGCCAAAGTTCAAAATAAGTCTTAACCAACACCAAGCCACAACAATTTCAATAAGATATTTCTTATAGACAAGTGCACATGCATACGATATAACATTGCCGAAGACCATTTTCACTTCCCTCCTTCAATCTACTCTCTCTTATACTATGGATGTCATGGACGACATTTTCTCGTAAAAAGAATGATAATTTTCTAAACATAAACTCCAATGTCACAACAGGAAATCCCTTATGTATTTTAACACTTCATTTTTAACACGAATCAATCATATTTTTTTCAAAACGTCAGAGTAATGTCTCAAGTGGCAAAACAAAGTAACGTCAAGCTCATTATAAATGCAAACTCGTTGAAACAATGGCAAGTTTGCACGTAATTATCTGCTGAGATTGAACACGTGCTCTAACTAGAAATGATGCATGTTTCCAAGTTTTGATAGCGAAGTTATATTTGTCAACTTGGTGTTGAAATGTGAGTGTATTGGAGTATTTTTAAACGAGCACGATTATTATTTTTAAACAATTCGACCCCTCTGCATCTGATGGTAAATGGAATAGAATGTTTACTGATGAGAGATTATTATCCCTCGGCAGTCGGCACACTTATGCTGGCCTTTTGGAACCGGATATAAACTGATCCCAGAACGCGACACACTTACGTGGCCACTATGGCGAGTTTTAAATCCTTGTATTCGGTGGTCACTATTAAGGTGGATATACAATATATCCTACCACCAACAAAAGTGAATATCCCACTGCATCATATTATAGACAATTATGCTCCCTTTTCTTTGTTCCTTGATTATGATGACATAATATAATATACTCGTATATAGCATACGTGCTGAAACAAGAGCATTAACTCGAATTATAGTGATTGTAATTATAGTTTTGGACAATACCTTAATTTTGCGTCCCAAAAGGCGTTCGAGATAGAATCATATATCTGTTTGTTATTGTTATGAATATGACTATTATGAGCTCATGAGAGCTATATTTCAAATGGGAGAATAGGCAGGTACGAATCCAGAACAGTACATGGGTCAATATCACCCTACTTCCACACATCGCCTGTTTCTCCCACATGTTTTACAAACTTTATCAAACGCCAACATTAAGTCGACGGCAGCATCTTGTAGCTAAAGTTTTGGAGACATTCAAATGTCGATTAACAATTTCATCGGTCTAATTATGGTAGTAAATACAAATTTTCAATAAAATTGTATTTATAGTAATCTTTTTTCACAAACATGTTTGTTTATGCAGAGTAACGTTTTTTGAGTACCTTGTCTGAATGGGAAACACATCAAGGCAAATTACCCCCTATTCAGATCACTGGATAGGAACCTGTGTAGTCTCATATACATTAACGGTTGTGTCCACAAAACAGTATTAAGGTTGACGTTAAAATGTTTGCAGAGGAAAAATCTCGCAGCTGATATGTGTTTGGCACGTCTCGCCTACTCTGTCAGAATAATATTATACTTTTTGCATTGTTGTCGCTCTGCTATTTCGGGAGAGGTATATTGATAACGTAAGGTTCAATTTTATTTACATTTAGTGAGTTTTTATGAACTTCTCAATAATATATTTAAAATAATTTGTAGAACTAGAATTTGTGGAATTTTGTTTCTCGAAATGCCAAGTTATATTTAACCAAATAAAATATATACTTCCTTATAAAATATTCAAAAAATTAGAACAAAAATAATTACGACTTGGATATGATTTACAAAAATAATTTATGCTAAAACTTAAATTCGCCTACACAATGTTTTGTAAAATTCCGGTAAGACCCGTTAACAAATCACATCAGTTTTCCAAGAACCTTACCCTAAATTAAAACAAAACGGCGAACAAAGAAAGGTCTCATAAACAAACCTAACCAATTAGAAAAGACCACAAATCGTATCCGTGTTAAATTTCGTGGAACTTTTTTAATAAAACCATTTCTGTATCAGCGTGGGACAACAGAAAACTTTTCTTATAACTTCTAAGAAATGGCCCTTACGTATATCATAAATACGGGTCTCTTTGATCTTCAGAGAATATAGTTTTACTCAACAGATTCAGGCGCTTCGCAGACGTTGTAATATTATTGTTAAGAAACGCATCGCTACTATGATATTCAATAATATAATAATATCAGCCCTGTATTATATACTGTCCCACTGTTGGGCACGAGCCTCCTCTACTCCTGAGAGGATTAGGCCTTAGTCCACCACGCTGGCCTAGTGCGGGTTGGTAGGCTTCACACACCCTCGAAAATTACTATTATTATACTATGAAATTTATATTTGCTGAGTTTGCTTCTACGAATGAGTTCCAAAGTCGTTAAAATTAAAAGAGCTTAATACCTAAAATATATGAGAAATTATAGATACTTATTTCAAAATATTCGTGTACTTGTCAGTGACGTGATTCGGGCGACGCCAGGGATGCTCAGGCACAATGCACAGAGCCTGACGGGCGCAAAAGTGACACGACTACGGTCAAGGTTTGAGTAAGTATCGGCGCAATTATAAAAACTCGAACCAAACGCATAA
Source organism: Manduca sexta (assembly GCF_014839805.1). Taxonomy (NCBI): domain Eukaryota; kingdom Metazoa; phylum Arthropoda; class Insecta; order Lepidoptera; family Sphingidae; genus Manduca; species Manduca sexta. The sequence goes on along the minus strand of NC_051125.1, from coordinate 8,470,515 downwards.
AAACCAAATTTTTGTACTGCATATAACCATTCAACTCCTGCCTACCCAAGTTATAAACTTAACATAAGCAATATTCTGCAACAATAATACATTCCTACGTAATATTAGTACTCAGAAACGCATTATTAAGGTTTCGAACTGCATTTTGTAAGTTAATTAAAGTAGTTCGGCACGAAAGGCTGGCTTTAATTGGTTCGGTTCGAGGAATATTAGATTAAAATCGATAGGGTTTTATGCATTAATTAATATAAATATTTCTATTACGTATAAACATAACATTTATTATTACGATAAGTTTAAAATACATGTTTACATTGACATTATAAAATAAACGTCATCCTCTTCAGTGTAAAATACAGTCAAATACAATTAAATCATTTTACGCCGTTCATTTTGGAAATCCAATAATAAAAATATAACTTATACAGGGTTATTTTACCATTGCATTAATATATTAAAGCACAAATTATTCTTTGCCTTTGCTAATATTGCGCCAAAAATAAACCATCAAAATAAATATTTTCATCAAAAATCCCTGTATAAAGACTAGAAACAATACGCACCTTCGGAGATACTTCTTAAAAGTACTCATTACGTACTCTTTTACGAGTTTTAAAATAGGTCCAAAAAAATGAATCAAAATACGACCAAATTCAGCCTATTTCTGAGAATCAGGTTCCTTTAATTTATACAAGACATTAAATACCTACCAATCCTTTCAAAACATGAAATATAACAACAAAATAATACGGACAAAATAGTTTTTTCTTTCCTCTCGCAACATCAACCGTTCCGCCCGAAAAGAAACGTTATTTACGTCCATCCCTCGGGAGAAGTAATAACCAATTAATCCTTAAAGAAAATTAACGCTCCACTGATAAATTATCCAGTGAGACGGCAATACAATGGTATTTACAATCTATACACGTATTTTTATTGCTTAAATAATCTGCATGTTTTCGTGGAAAAGAAGATTCGAAAAATTTGTAAATTTCGACTCTAGACAATTGTACGCTTCCTAGAAATATTTTTGTTTCTTATTTACTTTAAATATTTATTTTATATAAATGTTAAGAAATTCTAATTGAAGAGTAAATATGTTGTTAATGTACTTAATTGAGCGTTAAAAATATTTATCACTCAGATCCTTAATTTGCGTTTTGTGGATCCGTGTAGACATTACGTACGGCCTACGGGGCACTGGGATATTCTCATATTGTGTTAGTAAAATATTTGTTTATAAAACTACTGGTCTAAAATATTACAGCAGCTTTGTGTACACAAATGTACAGCTTAGGTTAGGAAAATATAAATAAACTACCTTTTGCTCGCGGCTTCGCCCGCGTTTTCCGGGATATTACTTTTTCCGACTTACTTGATATTTATCTTTGAATTAACACTAAATTATACAAATCCATTTTAAATTATAGCCTATGTTTTATTCTGATGTATAACCAATATTACTGTAAAGTTACATCCTTGTAGACCGGTTTTTTTCTAGTAAATTTTGCTATATACACCTGACGGTTATCTATATATATATATTTAAAAAAAAAACTAGCAAAAAAACATTATTACTATCTTTAGCCATAGGTTTTACACTGCTGAACTTAATCCTACTTCATAAATTTCCAGACCAACTTCTAAAGAAATATACAAAATTGAAAATACTAACTCGTCACAAAATATGTTTTGTTATTTATTTTAGTTGTTAAACACTACATGCATTTTCCATTTATAACACTTCACGTTTATTCCTCTTGTTCAAATAAACAATTATATTTAGTAAACACGCATTGGTTAAACTTGTATGTGTTATGCAGCGTGACTATGAAACTACGTAAAAATATTTATTATTTAACATAACAAACATGAAAAATATTCCTTGTTTCGTGTTTATGTTTTCATTTGAAAATTAAATGAAAATACTGATATAATACATATCGATACTTATGTTATATTTATGCGATTGTAACTCTATCTATCTTGCGCGTTAGAGTATAAAATACTGAATTGATTTTGATGAAAATTTATACCTACAGAGGAATCTTGAACAGGACAAAAGGACATTAACGGTATTTTTTTCTAATTGTCACAAACCTAATTAATCGTGTGAAAAGTGGCGAAAAAAAGCTATTATTTGTTTAAAAAATATTCAAATTTTCAAGACTATAGCACGTTGTTACTATTTCACTTCTTATCTCTGAAGACTGTGCTCTTTTCTTGCGGCAACCGATACTAATACCTATCCACACTATCGAAGTAACTGATTAGCTACGAGGACATACTGTAACCCAATGATAGTTAAAAAAAAACAAATTTCTGCTCTAACCTAAGTTTGAACGGCCTTTTACTAATTTAAAGTACTTAAAAGAAAACACGTAGTACCTGTATTCGAAAAGTACTTAAGGCCACATCAGTTCTTCAAATATATAAAGAGCTACTTAAGTTGTATTTTTGTAACATTCGGTATATATCAAATCGCACGCCAAGTCACGTAACCTATATTTTTCAGAAACATAAACAGCTCTTCTTTCATATAAATAATACATTGAGGACTGGTTGTTTTCTATTATACTAAAATAATAAAATACTTTGAAATAAGACAATTCTTTTATTTCAATGACTAAAATTCGCAATTATTAAACAAAATACTTTTTATTTTTTAATGTCAGATGATATTAAATTGTATTGTAGTAAATTTGCTAGATATGTTTGAAAAAATAGTACCAGTGTCATTTTTTGCTTATAATAAGATAGATGGAACCCTGCTTTAATTAGAACCATTTAAATTATTGTAGTATAATTTAATAATAAAGTTAACATTACCAAACACAGCACTGAATGGCACACAAATCCTCGACAGAATATTGCAAAGTAAACCCAACTAAGTATTTTAGTTTCTACAAGTCTAAAAATATATGTTTTTAATGTAAATTTAATTATATACTACATAACTCTAAAATTCATATTATGTAATTATTTGTATTTTTTTCTTTTTGCTATATCAAAATATTAATTAAAGAATCCTTATATAAAAATACATAAATATGAAATCTGAAATCTTTTATACAAAATTTTAATCCGAACACCAAACACCAATATCAAATTATTTCATAAGGTTCCATAAAATACAAAAGAAATTTAATACGTGAACATTTTCTTAGCAAGGATGAATTATTTCCGCCGCATTGTAGTGACCTTTATCGAAATTTGGTTACCGTTGTTTACTTTCATCCAACGGACGTGATCTGAAGTGAGGATCAAGGAAAATGGATATTTCTAAAGAAATTTTTAAGCATAACCTCTCTTACTTTACGTGTCGCTAACACAAATATAGGATTATGAGCATTAAATTGTTTATGTTCACAAGGACGTACCTTTAGACTTTTGGTAGACATAACACGACAAAGAAAATAAGAAAAACTGTTCCTCTATCTTCGCAGTATCCTCTATCTAACTATGAAACACGTGTTACAAAGCCATTTTTATATACTTCTTCAAAATGTTATTATAAGAAAATATTTTCCCAGTAAACACAGCTTTACTGGAAATAATGGTGAGTAAATGGCTAGGGCGCTATTTTATCTAAACGCCGCTATTAGCACGTTCTTAGAAATCCAGACATATGTCGAAAAACTCTTAGGCCCTGAATAATAGACACTACGAAGATCCCCAAGTGCTTGCTTTTAATGGAGTTACGTAAACCCCAACATTTCAATGATCGTGGAAATATAAATCTAGAAAAGAGAGGACTATATATTATGTACAGTTTACACGTACATAAGTACGTACGTACATAATATATAGCTTATGCTCACGCTTATCCTCGACGGGGTAGGCAGATAGGTCACTGACCACAAAATATAGGACTTTATAATATTGTAGTCGGATCGCAAAACTCATATCATTTTTAGCTTTTTTACCTGGGAGTAGAATCTAAAACCTGTCCAGCCTAAATTATTACATGAAACTAGACCAAAGACACGATTATGATACAATTATGAAAACGTAGCGTGCAGTTTTGTATAAGAATATCAGGTTTTCATGATACGAGTACGTTACAGAGATTCTGCGACTTCCTGCATGCACACATTGATATAAGTAGGTTTCATAACAATAGATTTTCACGCTCGCACCAGATCCGTTCAGCATTTAAACGCCAATGGCTTGTCAAAACTGAACGCACCACACGCGGATTGAACGTAGCCGAGTGCGTAGAAACAGTTAATTTCATCTACGCGGCGACCAAATAAACTCCGTGCAATCTTATGCTTACACAAAACGTTACACTCATAATTGTAAATTACTACAACAAAATAATATTTTCATAATCTTAATACTAGTTTAGGAAATCTACAATTCATTCAAAGTGATTCTACATAGACCTTGAACAATAACACAAGATACAAATCCTATTAAAAGCATAAACATTTAGTTAAAGTACAACTAACGGCCCGCCGCGGAACGAAACAATCCCCACTAACAGATCAGTGCGTACACTAAATAAGGCTTTATCTGTATCATCTTGTTTAATTGGGAACCGCCCCCGTACTGTTCGCTGAATCCTGTAATTACTCTTGTCACAGCGGCAGATTATATTGGACTTTCATCAATTGAAGCTGGCTTTTTTATTAGTAATGGAAACATGTGAATTTGAAAGTATGAATTGTTAGCGATGTCCGTTAAAAATAATAAAACATATTGTATTTAAATTGGCATCATAAGTTTTATTATAAAGCGGCAACATTGAACGGATGGTCGGACTGTTGTAATGGCAATAGCAGCACTGATTAAGAGAATTATAACTAGTCATGTTTTTGAGAGATTAAAACGTTAACGTTGCTAATTGCAGTAATACCTTACTAACATTACGATAATGTTGCGTTCATTCGCAATAAATACCTACAAACTCAGAAGATACACGGATGCGCTATGACCTTTAAAAGAGTAAGGAATATTTAAACCACCAAATTTAATATTAATCATCGTATAAGACACAAGTTGTTATTTCACATCGATTTCCTGCGAGTGATACTTAGTTTCAATCCAGTCACTTTATACAAATGTCTGACAATGTATGTATATCTATAACTTTTGTTTTAAACATGTATTTAGCTAACAACAGCAGTTTCCGATTCAGAAACTTGTATGGAACATTAAATACTCCCGAGTATGTTTTCAGAAGTTTAGCTGACTGCAGTTTGCCCGGTACACAACAAATGCTTAAATCAGGATACCTAACTGCTTCGAACGTTTGTGAAACAAAATTGCTTGTGTTAGCTGAAAAGTTTATTTATCTGTTTGTTCTTCAGTCAAGCCACGTACGAACTACGAATCAATGATGAAATCTTTATTCTAGATATCTTCTGCATTTGTGCACATTTCGTAATCGGTTGACTTAAAAATAGTATAGCACTACCTCGTGTCTACTTTTTGAATAATACTAATTGCTTCAATACAATAAAACGTATCGTAAAAATTATATATCTACTTAAATTTAAATTCAAATGACTTTGGACTAAAATACTTTATTCAAACATCCATCAAAATGTACTTACGAATCCACGAGCACAAGAATATAGATAGTGGTTTATGTTAACTGCAATGGTCTTTACATGAGAACTACATTATATTGCTCAGCAGTAAATATTACACGTCTACCTTTAAGCGTCATAAAACATTTAGCAGAGCTGTCATGAAAATTTAAGTAGCTATGTAATTAAAAATAATACTAACCATGTTCGTTTTATAATACGCTAATTTGTGAGAAAACATTTACAGAAGAATAATTAGGATCTAACTCGAATAATTTTTGTCATACCAGAAGGGTCATTAAAAATAACCATTTTCTTTTATATTACGATAATTTGCAAAAACATATTCACACAAAAATAATTATTGTCTAGTTATAATAATTGCTCACATACCAAAACGGTCAGCCCATCGTTAACGACAAAGAACCCAACCATTTTCCACAAAGCAAACAAAAATGTAAATCATGAAATTAGTACCTTTAGGTCAAAGGTCTTGCCAACGCTATGTAAAGAATCCAAAACCCTCCAAAAATACCGCAATATGTTATTCTAATTGATCGCATTAACAACAGAGGTTTCTGTAGGGCTCGCAGGGTCCCATAACGGCCCATTTTACTAACAAACCCTAATGCTTCTGAGATTCGCGCCACTGCACTGAATATCTCACACAGGCATTAGAATAATAAAAAAATATTTTATAGAATGTTTTTTGTATTAATGTAGCTACTACCTACTATTACCTAATTGCGAATCGAACGGACTGCTGCGATGAAGGTCTGCAGATATAAAAGTCAAGGCATAGCCACTAACATATCGACACTAAATGTGTGTTCCGTTCGCTTTAACCGTGAAGGAAAATATTATGGTGATGAAATCTCTATATCTAAGAATTCAACATCATAATTTCAAACTTTGGGAATTCAAGCAATCCGCACTAGGCCAGCGTGTTAGACTTTGGCCTAAACCCTATGAGTAGAGGAGGCCTGTGCCAAGCAATGGAACAATTTATAAACAAGGTTCGTACTATTATTTTTTAATGTTAGTTCATAATTTATATATTTTTGAATGTGCACATAACAGTACTCTATTATCAATACTATTCAATGCATATTTACGCAGATATTTAAAAAAACAAAGTCTTAAAAATTATAATTGGCTTATATTACGGATACGTATAATTTTAAAAAATATCTTCTCTTAGATAAAGGCTGTCCCTATTTATACATATTACCCATGCAATCATTGAAATAAAAATCATATGCAAGCATAAAAACAACGAAATACACGAAAATAATATAGAATTTAGAAAGACGAAACAAAAGACCCCAACTAAAGCCTCGCATCGTATACACGGGTTGACCATCTTATCAGTATATAATAATATCAGACCAGTATTATATACTTGCCCACTGCTGAGCACGGGCCTCCTCTACTACTGAGAGGGATTAGGCTTTAGTCCACCACGCTGGCCTAGTGCGGATTGGTAGACTTCACACACCTTCGAAATTCCTATAGAGAACTTCTCAGATGTGCAGGTTTCCTCACGATGTTTTCCTTCACCGTTAAAGCGAATGATAAATTCACAAAGAATACACACATGATTTTTTAGAAAAGTCAGAGGTGTGTGCCCTTGGGATTTGAACCTGCGGACATTCGTCTCGGCAGACCGTTCCACACCCAACTAGGCTATCGTCGCTTATATTATCAGTATAATTCCCAGCAAAATAAACCCTTGCTTGCAAATAATACATGTTAGATACAAATACGTATGAATTACTCTCTCTCAACTAAAATAATCATTTCGCTTTGTTTGTCATCTACACTTCCCGTTATATATAAAATAACAAGATCGTAGAATAAGCTACTTAACAGAACTATGCGTGCTGGCTTGCGAAACCACAGCTTAGTGGTCTCTTCCATCCCATCTCGATCCAAAAGGTTCAGTAATTCTTATTTCTCACCGTTAAGTGAAACAGTTTGGCAACATACAATCCCTTGTGCCTATAACCTAGGCTCCTTCGACCGGAGTATGAAGAAACAATTTAACAGGCCAGCATAACTGTGCCGACCGTCTAAGGATGTTGATCTCTTGCAAATCGATATGTTTTTGGGCATCTCTTACCATGGTATGCATTTACCCACTTTACGGTGCTGTTGATGCGACCAAAAAGGAAATATTCAAGTTAATGCACTATGCACAGTGGCATATCCGATTTATACATCATAGCTTGTTATCCAGTGACCATTTAATGAGGAAAAGCTGGTACACTTATGACGACCGTCACGAAATCACAAAAGATTAGTCGAAATTATCTTATTATTTTAGAATGCTCTACATTACTGTGTAACGTTTTATTCTAGTAGATAATGAATTATCATAATCCACCGAGACACAGGATAATCTCCATGATCTACGGCTCAAATCTTTTGGGAGAAAATTTAATTTGATAGTATGTCGTGTTATAATATAGAAACCGCTACAAGCCTAGCTAGGCCCAACGAGTCCTCAAGAGACTCATGAATCATTTAAGACTACAAATCATAATTTTCAACGTAAAACACTAAACTATGAAACGTATCAAGTTTGAGATTAATAATAAAATTATGCTGTTGATAAAATTCCGTTATTCTACAATTGATCTGAGACAAAAGAGCTTTCTGCAATCATTGACACTATAGAAAACAAAATATGTATAGAATAACACGGTGACGAGGAAAGTACTTGGTCCACTGGGCCCTTATTCTGTATGATAGTGTAAACGCGTAACGCGGCCGTGTCATGTTATCTTCGAGAAATGTGTGTGGAATGGTATTCTGTAAGCCAAATTTCTATAGTCCTAAGCATGATGCGCGACAGAATACCATTCCACGCACATTTCTCGGAGATAACATGACACGGCCGCGTTACGCGTTTACACTATCATACAGAATAAGGGCCCTGAACGGCAAAACAACCTAACAATAAGTCACGTGGTCAAAACCAACGAATGGATAAATAAACTGTACATAGGAAACACAGGATATATAAGTACTAATATACAATAATACTGTCTGCAAATTGTTCTAATGATAAATAGTTTTTTCATAAATTGTGAAAGGGAAGCTGACAGGGATATAGACCTTTGGCCACTAGAGAAGGAAAAAATACAAACGTTTGCAACTTCTCTAGGGCCTCGATTTTTATGCTACGGAACTAGGTGGCTGAGTGTGAAACTAAACGCGCATATTGCTACGAATGAAATGTAATTAAAAATATCACGCAACATTATGTTGAACCCTGTGGCTCGGGGCATCTAAAGAATTACGCCACGGTATCCCCTGCCTGTCGTAAGAGGCGACTAATTGGGGCTTAGAGCGAGTCGCGGGCGAACAGTGGGGGGCTGCTCGCTCGACTACAGCGACTCTGAGGTGGACGACAACGCGGGCAGTAGGTCTCCCGATGTCGTAGACTCCAAAAGAGTCATTCAGCTTGTGGGGCATCTTAGCCCCTTCAATTAGAGAGGTGCCGCAATGCGGTATCGCGCTGGGACGGTTCCGAGCAGCTATCTTAGTGCAACAAGATACCCCGGGGCCGTCCCGTATGCGCCGAAGAAGGCCACCGCGGGTTTTGGTTGGTATGCCGGTGTAGGGTATACAAGGGTTAGGGACGCGGTCCAACGCTCGCTCGGATGATGTTATACTCCCGAGTGTCGACATTGGGCCGTAAGACCGGTGAAACCAACATAACCATTCCAATGACCCTCCGAGTGGTGGTAGCGATAACGCGTTTTTTCCCGCGTAAAAAAAAAAAAAACACAACATTATGTTATTGTGTTTTAAAATAAGGAGCTAATGTTTATTGGATTTATATTTATTTCAATTTCCTTTTTTATGTTGCTTGAACTTTTGCGTGGACGTAATATATATTACCTGATAAGTATAGCTTACGGATTCCCCCGGGTAAAAAACGTTTCACGCTATAAAAGCCCTTAAAAAACTATATGACGCCAGCGCTATCTAATTAAAAAAATATTATTTCCCATGAGACTAAATTACCAAAACAAAACCTATGTGTAAATCGAGAACATGGTCTACCCGTGTGCCAAAATTCAAATCCGTTCTGTTGTTTCTGCGGTTTACTTCTCACAAAAATCTCAAAATTTCGCATTTATAATATTAGTAAGATAGATTAGGAGCTAAGAATAAGAATTAGCAGAATAATTTATATTTATATTTTCTGTATATGTTTGGTTTGGCGGCTGGTCCTTAAAAAGGAAAACCGGAGCTATAACAACCTGCAACCTTCCATTGTCGCTGAATTTAGTTTATATTATTAGACCAGAATAGTGATTAGGAATTTATGTACTTATGTATGACTTTACTAATGCACGTGTGTGTCAATCTTTCCACCGATTTGATTATAATTATTTCGTGATGTCTTGACGGAATGTAAGCAAATACTCACATATTTTGAAAAGAACACTCTCAGAAAGCAAGGAAAAACATAAAAAATATTGGATTTGATGAACGTACAGGAAATGTGGAACTCGTGTACGGAGAAGACATAAAAAATCAAAGAAAGTATATAAAGGCAGGAAAAGAAAATATTGCGTACGAGTGAATACATTTACAGTAGATTGTAGATAAATATATTTTCCTGTTTTTTACTCCTTTCATATTCGACAAAATATTAACAGCAAATTAGAAGCAAAATTGTCAAAAGATCTCAACGTAATCTTCCGCTAAAATTGAGCTACCTATGCCAGTCTGCTAAATGTTTGACGGATTAACATAACACGATCTTAAAAATTATCATTCTAAAGTCTGCCAATAAACACTAACTGAATTCCAAAATTTTTAAATTCACCTCTTGGCCGGTATGCCTATGCTGACCTTATAAAACATACGCATTTGTCGGAACCCTTTATTTACTGTGGGCGGTAAATTAGGCCCCACTGCGAGCATGAAGAATGGTGACATTTACAGCCCTACGCTCTGATTGTGTTTAATACATGTATTATATAGTGTCTGAAACATTTGTCACTTCATACGTTCCTCTTACAACTAAATTATTGGGTTCTTCATTTAATGTGACAGTATTATTGTAACATTTGAGGCTTTATACTGACGATAGTTAGTGTTCTTTACAGATTGCAGCAACTAAGCATCAATTATCGTTTTGGTCTGGTTCCAGCAAACTTGCTCTGATCTTTCGATGATCAGATAAAATTCCCTTTTCATTTTATTCACCTTTCTACAACACAAATAAGCACACAGGTATAACATGATGCGTCTAGAACATATTACAGCATAATAAGAGCAGGAATATGGCTTAGAACAAAAATCAAGGTCACTATAATGCATAGCAAATAAACCGGCTAAAATACTAATACGCCTCGACCCACAAATCTCGTGACGTCACCCACACTCACCCTCAAAACGGCTGAAATGGCATTACTTAGTGGTAAACAAATTTAGCCCCAAAACGCGTCTAAGTATTTGCATTTATAAATCAATTTACTTCAGCGGTGTTCGTACCCTGTTTACCTTCCCATTCGCATTTCTAACCCGTAATACCTTAAGAGGCTATAAAGTGTGCCTTCGTACAAATTCACTGTACCATTAAATTGGAGATTTAGGCCGTCATGTCACAACTCATAAAGCGATCATATTGATTTCTTTACGGCAGCCGTACCTCGGATAAATTATTATTAGATAGGCCTTTATTAGTTGATGATGAGAAAATTTAATAACTACTTTGAAACACATTATTTTGCTTATTACTTTAAAAGGTGTGAGCTTTCTCGTAAAAATCCTTTACGCAAAATGCAGGTTGCTGTTTGAAATCATTGCAGCTGGGTTAACAACTGATGTTTCAGGCTGTCAAGAACACAAAAAGGCAGAAATTTGCAGGGTCGTGAGTCGTGGAGTTCTGAAAGGCTGTCATTGATGCTTGTTTCAACAAATAGCGTTTGGGTGTCAGATGGCAAATAACATTTAAACCAGCATTATTTTGGTAACTGTTAAGGAATGAACGTTAAACAACGTAACATTTAACCAGAACAAAGATTACACGTGTAATATTTCATCTAAGAAAGTTTCTTCTCAACACAAACATTTTGTCTCAAAACTCTATTCAATTTCAATGTTACTCCCTGGAGCTATTACAAAATCCCAAAGGATTAATTTATTTGTCAGTGAGGAATCTCGAACGTCGAACATAAACGTTTCAACGCAACCTGAGTTAAGTTTGAAGTACAAGTAACTTAGTTATGAGGAAGTTGGCGGGTATCAACACGACCTTATTAAAGATAGATTGTTATTATGTTTGTCAGTTCCTCGTGTACAAACAGCAGAATATAGGTATATGATGTTGTCTATTATTGTATAATATAACGTAAAGGTATTTTAAAACAAAAATACACATTTTAAAAATTGCTGTTAATTAAAACATGGTTTATTTATTTCTTTGTCTTAAAAAGAAAAATTATAATGTGATCCTTCGGAAATATAAACATGGGCAGAAATAGAACGTGGTAGAGCGTTTATTTTGTACGTTACGTTTTAGTACCAAAAATAAATTATTGCACAGATTACTTTGGATAAACGAAACTTTAATCTTTAAAAAAACTATTTCAAATATCTAAGAACTTGCTACACATACTCCGACTATACCTATTATATAGCCTTAGATATAACATGTACATATTACTGACTAGTTCTTACATAATAATGATAATTTCAATTTTAAATAAAGTACACGTTCTAACTAACACGTTCACTCTACACGTTCCAATTACAGCTATATACTACTATAATAGTAAATGAATCATATTCTGATTTTAAAACCTATCCTTTTCTTAGTAGTTAATCTTTCAACACAATTTGCTAATCGATCGTTAGATAGAAAGTAGTTAACAATTACATTATAAATATTACTTAACATTTTTGCGTCTAAATGATTGAGGTGAGATGCTTACATAATAACCACTTTTAAATTATTAATTTTACAATTGTTAAATAAATGTAAACATTAAATTGCGTAAGTACTTAAACAGAAAGGTCCGCTTGCGGAAGTGAATTAAACCGTTTTACAATTATAGCGCAATTAACAAACAACCTTTTTTTATTTTAATACGTTTTTATTATTATTTGCAATGGATTAGTAACGGTTTTGACAGTCTATTTGTTAAAAAGTCAAAAATAATTTAATGTGGTGTTTTAAAACAGGAATTGAATTACCTAAAGGAGAGTGTATGTATTAAAAAATTGCACCCATAGATTGGTGGCGTGTAGACTGTAGCATAATATAGATTTAGAAGAAAGTTCGTTTCATCAATATCTGTTTCTGTTCTTAGTACCCAGTTTACCTTCCCGTTGTTTGGGAGTTAGGACTTTCCTGTTCCCTAAGTTATTATAAAATAAAGATTCTTATTATTCAGCATATTATTTATTTCATTTTAGTGCCATGGCGGATATTGCCGAAGGCCTAGCTCGTTTTTCTAATTATAATTTGTTCTCTATGAGGGCCATCAATGGACTCACAATAGGATATTTCACATGTTTAACTTTGTACATTATTATTAAATATATGTTTGCAAATGGTATACAAAATAAGCTTATATGAGAAAACTGCATTAAAATTCATACAGAAATGAATCAGTAATTCATATTTCAAATATTGTAATGTGCAAGAGTGGCCGCGCAGTGGGGATATCACTTCACCTCATTCATTCCTACACATCGTAATCCCCGCTGACGTCGCGTGCGCGTATTGTGCCTTTTTTCTCGTTTTTCGACACTTACCCCCTTCTATTACAATTCAAAGGCTTATGATTTTTACAGGACATTAATTAATCTCTCTGTATTAAATTTTATATGAGGTAAATATTTATAATAAATACATAGAAGAAAAATGAGTCGAACACACATCGATACGTCAATGCGAACACCCTTTTCCTTTGAAAGTGACGATCAGAGGCGTTGCACTAACCATTAGATGACGCATGTCCTAGTTTGCGTCCATTCTTCTATAAAATTATTCACTACGTAATTAAAATGAAACCAATTACACATTTTACCGCTGTTTCAGTAAGCTTCGTGGAAACATGGCCATTGATGAATCCAAACGACGTCGCATTCATTTTAATTACATATTTGCTGTTCACGTTCAAAGTGGGCCCCTACATTATGGAGAAACGACAGCCTTTCCAAATAAAAACTTTTATCGTGATCTACAATGTTTTTAAGATTATTAATTCCGTCATTTTAGGATCCAGGGTAAGTTTATTATTTCTTATGTGACGTTTTTTTATTAATAAAATACCTAGACTTACTTTTATAGTACATAAAATGTATATTTTAGAACATACAGTTTGTTAAAAGAATCAAGGACTTTTTGTATATTTTTTACGAATAAAAAAAAAACAATTATGCCCAAATATTAAATAAAGGAACAGACCTTATATTCAAAATTATGCACATGGGGGATTTAACACAACCTTCCAATAATACAAAAGCGACTTCCTGAAATAGCATACAACATAAAAAGTTTTTTGGACGTTCGACATCACAATACTTTATCCGCATTCCGCACCAAAGGGTTACTCAGATTAAGTAGGTCTTTGGTCCCACAAGATTAGTAATTCGCGTATGACGTCTTGATTATGTAAGCGTGCAGTGTTTTTGTTTTTCATATAAAAGTCTTACTGCGCAGCCCTACAGTACGCAATATATGCATTATCAAAATCTATTTTTTTATATTAGTAGTATAGAATTATCGTCGGTGCGATAAAAAAAAATCCGGTTATAAAGTATCATTTAAATAAAATAAAAAATTGTATGAGCTTTATTATAGAATTAAAACATGAATATTTATTTTTTATTTATTTTGGTAAATCCGATATTAATTTATTTCACGTTTAGAGGCTAGTTGAAATGTCGCACGCTTCCGATTACCTAGTACGGCCACGGCGCTAAGTTTTAGCGGTATTGAATACATCTAAAGTATAGCGACGTGTTTTAGCACACCATACAGACGATGGGAAATCGACGTTAGCGATCTACGTTGAACACAAACATTTTCTGAGACAGAGGACGTGGTTTTTTAGCCGCTTATATATCAACTACCTCGGAAGCAACGACAAGAGACTGATAAACAGGTCTCTTGCCACAAGTTGTACCATTTTGTGACTTATATCACTCGACTTTGACGCATAAGTCTCTCGTAATACCTATTTAGAATTCAGACAGACCCATGAAACAAAATATTTATTAATAAAGATTCATACAAACAGAGATATCCTGCCTTCGTCCGAGCAAATCAAATATCCGCGTATTTATGTATTGTTGTGTAGGTACTAATATCATCGTCTTATTGCTTTCAGTTTCTGTCCTACGTTATTGACAACGGCTTGTTTCCAAGAACGTGTAAATACAATAATAACACTGTTTATGTAAGTTACGGCTTCATGTTTATAGGGACTACTGTGCGTTATGTACTATTGCTTTAAAACCCCTTTATTGCAACAACTATGAAAAATACAAATCATTTTAATATTTTATCGCTTTTATTGTCTGTGAGCAGTATTTAGGCATAGAATCGTTCTTAGTTCGATTCGGTAATGGGCGACTAAATGTTATACGTTTTTCATTTCAATAAAACAAATCAGGAGTTGCTTGGCATTTATACGCGACATAGCTATAAGTTCCTCCTCTATCTGATCTCGAGACGGAAATAAGCTGAGCGAAATGCATCTAGTTATAGTTCCGCTTCTATCTTCCCATTTAGAGATAGAAGTTGTTATTATATGGGCATATGATGCACAGTTATAATAAAAATAATAATATTAGTCCTGCATTACATACTGTCCCAGTGCTGGACACGGTTCTCTACCATTGAGGTATTAGGCCTTAGTCATGCTGGCCTAGTGCGGATTGGTAAATTTCACACATAAAATTGTTATAAAGAACTTTTCAGGTATGTAGGGTTTACTCAAAATGTTTTCCTTCACCGTTAAGCCCAGCAATCATTTACAAAGAATACACATATAACTATTTTTTAGATGTCAGAGGTGAATACCCTTGTGGAAGTCACAGATGCATTCCCTTTAGTTTTGAACCTACGAACATTCGTCTCGGCAGTACGTTCCACTCCTAATTAGGTTATCGCCGCTGATTAAACAGTTGATTTAATCCAATTATGCAATACCTTTTCTTTTCAGACAATAGCGGTCCTCTACTGGAAATATATGGCAGCTTCAATCCTAGACCTTTTCGATACGGTATTTCTGGTAATCTGCAAGAAATACAGTCTTGTGACATTTCACCAAGCCTTTTACAACGTCTTACTACTCATCACCGCCTGGTCCTGTCTTAAATATGATCCTACGGACCAGTGGATGTGTACAAATATGATGAGTTGTTTCATACATACAGTAATATATGTGTATAATGCATTGACTACAATGGAGCCTACTTATGCGAAGTATTTATGGTGGAAGAAGTATTTAATGATTGTACTGATGGTAAGTTACATCTTACATCTTTTATATTTTTTATTTATATATTTTTTTATATATATAAAAAAGGTATAGATTCGTAATTAGCACTCACAATTTAAAGACTCTAAGTCACTCTATTTGAGACCATTTTATACACTATGCGTAAATGAGAAAATACTTTGTGTCTTCTCGTTGGTATGGCTTAAATATGTCATAACCCTCGTATGTTTATGTCAAAAGTAGTGTATGTGTTGACAAAATTAAGACATCAACCTCCTTACTATGTAGCAAAAACACGACGAGATCGCCCATGTCGTATCACTGTGATTGGTCGAGAGACTAACATGAAACACACATCGGTCTCTCGACCAATCCCAATCATCATAATTAAACGACATGAACCTTCGCATGTCGAAGCATTACTCTTTCATTATGAAAATAAATAGTTTATAAACTGTTAGTTTGTATATTAAGTAGAATACAATTCATAAGCCCTGTCGACTGACTGTCTACTTCAAGCCGTAGATTAGCCTGTGCAATCCAGTGACTATAATTGTGTGGGCGGCCGCACCATGTCAGTACGTCGCGCTGAGCCGGGCTTTTGCGAGTCTCACCCGTCGGCCAAGTTGACGGGAACCGAATTAATCATTTTATACGTGAAAAAGATACCCACTTAATTACGTATGACAGATATTTATTGTACTTATAAACAGTTCGCGAATTGTTTTAAACTATTGAAGACTTTTAGAAATCTTATCAATACCGGTACATTAGCTGTGTTAGAGGCTGGTGAATATGAGATACCTTTCGTACGCGGCTGAACAGCAATAATTATAGAGCATAACTCAACGCGCCTCGTTTTGATGGTTCGCGTTTTGGGTTTAGCCCGTGTGCAGTGCACAACCAATAAGGAAGCCCAGTACTATTACAAATTGTAATGGTGCTTCCATTTACACGACCTTGCTCCTATAACCCAAGCCAGTGTCGTCATTTACCGTACCAGGATAAATGTCTGTTTCAGATACAATTCGTGCTAGTTGCAACTCAAGTCGTTATCCAAGCTTCGACCTCGCAGTGTCAGATTCACGCTGGAACCTACTGGGTAGGGCTGTTGAACCTGTCTCTGTACATTTGCTTGTTGATTGATTTTCACCATAAGACGTATGGTGCAGGAGAAGTTAATTTCACCAATAATAAATATTATGAATAATGTATGTATTTATTTAATATCTGAAATAAATCTTGATGATAGTGATGAAGTCCTTCTGATGCTTGCAAGGGTTGTAGTGGCGGGTATGAGGTCGGGAAAATAACTAAAAAAGTCTCTACATTGTACATAAAAATTAAACAAGACATGATAAGTGAATCTCCTGTCCTGTAGTAAACAGCCGGTCTACACAATAATATCAAAACTCTTAACAATAAATTAGGTTTGATGAGTAACACGATCCAATTAGACAGAGTCTGAAATCTACTCCATTACTCGAAATCAAGCAGATAAACAATACAAACAGTAAACTTGAGATTCCCCTAACGAGGAATAGATTGTTTTATCACAGAAGTTTATTCCTTAACTCGCATTCATAAAAACTTGTCTAGACAAATAAGGAGTAACCGAAAACGTATCAGTACGTAAACAGTAACTTAAACAACAATAATAAGGAAAGTGATCCGTTCACGATTTACGAGGGGGTAATTATGGACTAATGGGTAACCTGCGCGTTCTCCCCAAGGGAGGACCACCCTTGGTCATGATTCAATTCCCTGCCGTTTAATGACAAACTTTGTTGGGGAATAGAAAAATACAAGGGAAATCTTTAGATTAAACAAATTATATAATTGGAATGTTTATTACATATTGTTAAATCGTTTTTGTAACTTAATTCTGTCTATATTATTTCTTCTTATAGCTTTTACATTTTATTTTACTTATCTAAAATTCTAAACATTAAATTAATTTGTCAGAAAAAGAAAAGTTTAGAAAAACATTCACTTAAATTATTTTAATTAGTACGCCCATTTCCATCTGTTCACGTCGAATTCGTATAATCGTAGGGCAATATTTGCCCATAGGAGCCGAAGCTATTTCCCAAAAGTATAATGTAAAGTTTCCGCACCGACAGAACAAGTCTAAATAAATTTAATTTCAATTCATGTTTAGTTTCCTTTGCTTGTTAAAATTAAACAAAGAAATAGAAACGTTAACTCATAAAACAGTAATTAATATAGAGAGAAATAAAAATGTTAAGTGACGAATCATTTATAAATTAAAATAGTAGAACTTCGCTGTAAACTAAAGTGTAATGCTGCAAATTAGCCAACACTAGGAAATTATCATTGACCTCCCTAACAGTTGAGGAGAGGGATAGCCTATCCCGGATATGTTACCAGTTTGAATCACGGTTTCGATTTTTTTGGAATATCAAGAGTGTACCTTATAGTAGCAATTTAACATGACGTATAAATATTCTATCAAAATTATTTTACAAAAAATGTGAAACAAAATGGCGTCCTTATTTTCCATACAAAAGGATGGTCTCGTAAAAAAACATAAGTATTTCAGCACACATATATTATACCCCAAAAACGTTGCAGCGTCCTACTTAAAAACGAATTTGCAGTCCCCGCCATAAAATTGAAACCACCGGTCCGCAATTATTACGATTTTATTATGAAGAGGATGTTGGTCCCTTTCATGCCAAATACTGACTTGTTAGGAGGGCGTCCTGCAGACTTTTTGCGGTTGCACGTAAACACAACGCCATAACCGTAAAAACGAGTTATCAGTGCTATGGTTATGTTTGTTGCGACTGGCTGACACTCAAGTATGCCCGCGCCGTTTAAGTGTACCATTTTTATAGGGCCTGTATAGTTTACGACCTCTTCAATAATGCAAACTAGCTGTTTCGCCTTTTTGTATTTGAAAAAATATGTATTAACATAATATAATATTTTTTCAGGAGGTTCATTTCCTCATTAACAAAATATCTTAGGAATCATCATCCGGAATTTTCGTTTTTTTTTGCAATTTATATACTAGTCTTGCAATTTGGAATACCTTATAATTTACTACTAATAAGGCATTTCATATTATAATATACCTACCTAATAATCCTCTTTCTGTTTAAGCATGCGTGAACTATTTATGTTCCGCGTCTTAGGAACTAACCTTGGAAACGATTTGTAAGTTAAGGTGGTAGCTCAAGGTCCATTTTCATACATTTTGTTTCACCTTTAATCTGGGTAACTAAACAAGTATTGGCAAGTAAAGAATTTAAATTCACGTCTAGTTAGTGATTAATTCTCGCAGTTGAAGAAATATGTAAAAATAATTAATAATCATGGATATTTCGGCCTTTAAAATTTCGTCAGATTAAATTTTAAAGGCCGAAATATCCATGATTAGTAATTATTTTTACGTTTTTCTTCAACTGCGAGAACTAATCACTAACTAGACGTGAATTTAAATTCTTTACTTGCCAATACTTGTTTAGTTACCCAGATTAAAGCCGAAACAAAATGTATGAAAATGGACCTTGAGCTACCACCTTAAATAAACTTTTATGTCCGTTTTTCAATTTGCCCGAGTTTAAACCCGTACAGCCATAGGCTCGCTTCTGTTCACATAATTTGAAGAAAATATCGTTTGCAAAATGATGGTATAATAGTGACAGCTCTGTATTAATGTACTATCCCCTTACTGGGAACTGACCTGGTCTCCCACTGACAGGGTATTCTCAATACTACAGTACTATGTTAAATTATTAACTACTGAACTGTGAAAAACGATATTGTATCTGACGGCATAAAGCGATGTCCTATAAATATTTATTTCGTGTCTGTACTTTTTACGTTATATACTTACAGTGAGCTGCCGATATTACGGGTTGTCCTTTGATATTCTACATCAATCTGTTTACAAGAGCTCTCATACATATTCCTCAATTTTTTCTTTGCGTATATTTTAGCATGTTTCTAGTTTTACGTCTTTGACACAGAACTCGTAACTATTTCTGTCTATCTAATATCTTACACCAGATGAATAAAATCTCCAAATTCTAACACGCGTACTTCAAAATTCGCAGTTTTAAATCTTGCTTAATAAGTTAAAGAACTAGATTGAATTTCTAATTATCGCTTAAGAAATGCGAAATCTGTATTATTTAATTTGTATCTAAAAAGCTTTATTGCAACTATTAAATTTAACCGTATTGTAAAACGAATTATCTCAATCTGCAATGCCAAATCGTGGACAATGTCCAACAAAGTTATGTACGAGTTCGTGCGATACTAAAATGGACACGAAACACATGTCCCAGTCAGAAACAAATGGCATGGAAATTCAACACAAGACACGCTATTTGAATACAAGTGTCTGATGTTCCCCGTTCACCCCGATATCACTTTGTCAAAGACGTGCATTGGCTGAAAAGCGCAGTACAGAACATATCCTATTTTGTTTTGTAACACTTTATTAGATACATAAGAGAAGGATATTGTGTGTTTTGAGAATATCTCTCATTATATAGATTGTTTTTAGGTTTAACTTTGTATGAGGTTATCAATTTTAGCTCCCATAGAGGGATTGCTGTCCGACAGAAGACTGATCATTTAATTTGAGCCATTACAATACGAGGTAGGAGCAAGAACCAAGTCACATACACTTAGAAATTAGTTACAAGTTTTTCTTGTGAGTATAAGAACTTCAAATTCCCTATTAAAATTTTCAAGTGCATAGAACTTTTAAAAAACATGAAGATTAGCATTTTATAGAGAGACCAGTTGACGTTGGGCAAACGAGTTTTTAATAACTCAGACAGTGTCAGCTGGTTAGTTTTTAATAAGTAATAAAAAAAAATTGCTGGTCAGTTAAAATAAAGGCGCATGAGTGCATATTATTGCAAATTAAATTTTGACAAAATTAACACTAAAATACACATGTCCACACAAATACATTGCCTCAATGAATTATATGAAAGACATTATATTCATTCAATATACAAGAAAATGACGTCATAATAAAATAACTTAATTTGTTCATGATTAAAATGGTATGCTTATTCATAGTTCGTACTGACATCAGATTTCGACATATGGAAAAAGAATTACTATATTTTTTTCACAGCAAAACAATAAAATAAGCTCATACTACATTTTATTAGTCATAAGTCACCAATTAAAACCATTTACAGAGAGAAACGCAACCACAGACATTCCTAATTCAAATTATCACGTTTTCAAAACTTAAATGGCTATTAAGACATATTAATATAATAATTTAATGTGCGCTTAAGACTGAATACTAAATGAAGTGCTCAGGGATAATGTTACAATAAAAGAACAGTTATAATGAATAACTATCGTGTTTAACAGCTCTCGTTAAAACTTTAGACGAGAATCGCAAGAGAATTTCCTTAGCAAAATGAAGAAACGCCGTTAATATTTAAGCAAATTATTTTATATTAACTTCAGATTCGAGTACATTTGCCTTCAAAAGTTTATCGGTAATTAACAGATTGGATACTTTATAATAAGATTTTCCTAAATAATAGAAAATTGTTGTACATTGAGCTATTTGCTTCTTAAAAAAATATTATATTCCATCTGGAAGAAACTAACAATAAACAAATTTATTGTATAATATAGTGTTACGCGCCGCTATCCTAGCCGATGACATCGGGCGTTTCCGGAAGTATTCGTCTGCGCGGGCAGGCTGGCAGAAGACAAGATATGTCACGCGACGACTATTCTATTATTATTCTCTCTGGTTGGACGTTGTCAAAAAATGTCTAAAATTGTATTCTGTAATTATTTTGCTAATATAATGTTTACTGTAAAAAGAGCGTTTAACAATAGGTCTAACATAAAGTAAATAAGTTTTCATGGCTGTAACACTCGTGTGGGGAAATATATCAGCCCGACAACTTTGGTTAATCAAAGAGAGATTCTTTTGTCAAAAGATATCAATTCAGTCATTATGAAA
Source organism: Manduca sexta (assembly GCF_014839805.1). Lineage (NCBI taxonomy): Eukaryota > Metazoa > Arthropoda > Insecta > Lepidoptera > Sphingidae > Manduca > Manduca sexta. The sequence goes on along the minus strand of NC_051125.1, from coordinate 8,448,514 downwards.
CAATAGAATAACAGAATAAACCCAAGCATCGCTATTTCCTTCAATAAGATATCAAGTGAAATATAAAATCTCTTCGCAAACTACTACTTCATAAACGATTTAAAAATAATGAAACGCCGACGGGCGTAATATCATCGTTGCGGCCGCAGCTGTCTTCAATATAAATGAGTTTCGCAGCAAGTTCCTAATTAATGGAAAATTGTGGTTCAATGATGGATAAATTCGTGTCGGCCTATCGCAGATCCGAATGAACGATAGACAAAGATAATTTTGGAAATAGAGGCGCAACGTATTACCAGATGTAAAGGATCCTTGTGGAAGCGCCGGTAGTCAGAATATATTTTGGAAAATGATAGATAACGTTTAGACTCGCTCATTTAATCGGTGTTTAATGTGATTCAAAAGGATGAATGTTATTTCCATTGTATAATAGCTTTTGCTCTTGGTTCCGCTTGAATAGATTTTCATTGATTCTTTCAATTGGCCAATATTGAGTATGGTATCGAAACCAGGTTTGATAAAGAACTTAATGAAATAAAAATGACACTTAATTATTGCACATAACCCAATTTAATGTTAGTCTATAAACCTGTATACTGTACAGGCCATACGGGCCATAAAATCTGTACATAACGTTAGTTTTACGTTACGGAAATAGTAAAAACATGCCGAAGTAAACAGCAGATAAATACGAATAAAATCTTATCATAGCCGTAAAGTTGGAGATATTTTCTCATCCGTAGTAGCTGTAGCACCGTAGCGTTTCGTAGGTGGTAGCACAACACGGTACGACAAAAGATATGCTACGAAGAAACCTCAAAGTTCAAACCGCAACAATAGTACAACAAAAATATAATAATAATAATTAAGTATTTCGTACTGCACTTACCTAAGTACCAATCAATTAAATATTTCCGCGCCTTTTTGGATCTTGTATTGTTTAAGATATAGGGGAAAGGAAGGCAAAACGAACCACTTAACAAAAAACAGGTATAGAAAAGAAACTATTAACTTTATTAAACTTCTTTTAAGTAAAAGTAAAGAACATTATTATCTCTATATTATGTACGAATCAGGCTTTGATAAAATCACAGGCAACAAAGATATTAGACGATTTCTAATACCTTCAATATGTTCGTTTTACCTTCATGGGTTAGGCAAAACGGACTACACATGAAGGCAAAACGGACTTACATAAAATTAATTAGTCAGAACATATTTCACATAGAAATAATGTCTCACCATCCTCATCCTCGACTCCTGCGCAAGCGCAGTGTGTCCATAGATGACATTTAGGACATTTTACCTAACCTTCGATTGATTCTGAGTATAATTGAGAACAGTACAGGCACTTAGCTTCATCGTCGTCAGATGAACTATAATTTTTCTTTGTTTTTGTGTTTTTTATATCAGATTTTTTTCTTGCCTTTCCTTTTTTATTTTTTCTTGTGTATTTTTATTTTCCTTCTTCCTGTTTTTTTTTTATTGCTTTTATTTTTTTTAGTTTTGTGAAACTAAATACTTCTTCAAATTAATTTTTTTCTTTCTTATCAATATTTTGAGTAGACATATTTCTCCAAATTTCTCTTCAAAGCTGTCTTTGGTATCAGGAACAGAATAACAGCCTTATTGAGGCCTATTTCTCCAGCAATCACTTTCTCAATTGAATTTTTCATGCTAGACTTATTCCAAGAATTCCGATTGGATTTTCTTTTGTAATTATTTACGATCTAAAACCAAAGCAAAAGAGATTATTATGATATTAAAAACATTATCTTCCCCTAATTTTATTGGAATTGCACTAAAATTCTCGTTAGATACTCTATTGAAGGCAAAACGGCACCCCGGTCCGTTTTGCCTTTTTGCTATAAACAACAAAAATCTAAAATTTGGAGATTATAAGTTGAGATAAAGTCTGCATACTTGGTTATTACTTTAATCATACATCATTACACACACAGTTATCATCAGAACACATTATGACAAACCAAACCAAAGTATAGACTAAATGAAAAACGAATATTTTAGATCAAAATCTAAAAAAATATACTTATCTTGCTAAATCAGTGCTCGTGCGGTTGGTAGAATTGAATACACTGACAGAGAGCGGGAACCTAGCGGCCAACATTTTAATGTGACAAAGTCATAGATGCGGTTACTCGTTTAAAAATTATTAAGGTGGACCGTTTTGTCAACAGGGTCCGTTTTACCTTCCTTTCCCCTACATATTGTTTGCATGTTTTTATTACGATTAGAATTAAATTTATCATTATTATAGCACATGCTGCATGCTTACTGTATAAGTTTTAAAAGATGAACAATAGTTTCTTTTACTAAACATTTTTATAGTTTTCGCCACGGAACGTGTAGCAGTTTCTTTAAACGTCGCTTCAACGAAGGGGTACGGTAAGGTAAAGAGGTACGGTAAGCGATCGTTTATCCCGTCCTATCCGCTCGTCTATTCCCGTAATTGAAGTTCCATAAGACCCGGTGGCGTAGTTATATGTGCGGTATGACGCCACACCGTCTTATGTTTGATTCTCCTTATTAAACATAGAGACCTCTATATGAATTAGTAAGATCAAAATATCTGATATTCTCCAATTATTTTCTGAGTGGACACTCAATAACGAAGAGGCAAGGATACGATAATAAACCTTATCAATAAAGATTTATGTTACAATAGAACCCTGGAAAATATAGTAAGTCTACGAAAAGGTCATCTCGTTTTACGGCCCTGGGCACTGTGGATTGGCCAATACATCGTGCTAAGTGTTAACGAAAAGTAAATTACGAATCTTATTTGTCCGATTGCTGTTCTGAAATATGATTGATGAACACATATTTGCAACTGTTAGATTTTTAAGATGTAAGAAAATTGACTGTTAATTTACTTAGTATATTTATTACTAGTATTTGTCCACGGCTCCGTCCGCGTGAGTTTTTCCGGGATAAAGATTTTCTTGGGATAAAAAGTAGCCTATAACACTCAGGAGTACTGTAGCTTCCTATTAGTGAAAAAAGTTCAAAATCGGTTTATATACCTATTATTATTACCTGAGATTAGCATTAAAACAAACAAACAAAATCTTCAGTTTATATATTAGTCACAGATAAGTTCCATCAAACTATAGGAGCAAAAAAATTAAAGATACACCATCTCGCCAGGTAATGGAATACATGTACAGAAATCATTCCATTATTAATAAAATCTACAGAAGAAATAGCGAAATCTCAACTCAAATATTGCACAAAATTGTATTCAGACATAAAAACCCGTATCCAAAAAAAGCATCCATACAATAGTCACCAAAGTAAGTTTCCATTTTCAATTAAGGGGAATCTTGGCCTCCCTTGCCCCGAGGGTCTCAAGATGGGCGCTTAGTACACTAAACTTAGCTTGAGTAGAGATACATCTAATATAATTTGCTATAACAGAAAAAATTAAACATCCAGGATATCATCACTTTAATGATAATTTTACAAATGCTTATTCATGAATTGGTACTCCGGGATATTTTATGATTAAGTATACATCACTATCAGCCAATTTCAATAAACGATCCCAATCGCTTTTTTCGATCTATCTAAAAAATTAACCAATCAAAACAAAGTATTTTTTGACATACTCACAAATGAGTTATTTTGATTGGTCCATTCTCAGAATCGAATTATAGATTGGAATTGGGATCGTTTATTGAAAACGGCTGTTAATAAAACAATATTTTCAAAGTCTAACAGAAAAACAAACATCAATTCATAAAAAATATATTTGTCCTTATCACTACAACACATCACCAGTCCACCAAAAAACTAAACAGTTCTCAGCTGTACTCGAATATTTCATGTCTCTGAAATCGTCTATATCTTCCTTCTGCAAATCTTCTGGTGATTCCAGTTTGGTAATTGGATTAGTGAAGTGAAACTGGCCAGAGCCGGTCGCTAAAATCGGTCGACATGGATGTATTGATACGCTGTTACAGCAATCCTTGTGTAGTGGAAACTGAAATAAATGGCAGTATTGGTAATATTGATAATTTGGATTGACCAGTTTTTAGAAACGCACTCTTGATAAAATTTGTTGAATCATCAAAAACTAATTTCTGTTTGCGACCATTTTTTCCTTTTATTTTCATGCTATAGGTTTCATTTTTGACCTGTCTTTAATATGTTCAATTTTATAGCAACTTAAAAAAAAAACACTAACACAAATTAGTTTTTTGACTATTCCCACAAATTAACAATTTTGAAATAATCAGATTTTATTAAGAGTGCGAAATGTACTTATAGCTAACGGACTTAAGAAGATTACGATAGTTAATAAATGTTGAATAATAATTAAATAAGTGTAAAGTTAAATAAGTCTATTATAATTGATGATACATGGCTAGTTTTGGTGACTAAACCTATCCAGGAAAAAGTTGTCCATACATTTATGTTATTCTAGTTATTTCGTTAAGGCTTCGCATGCGACAGATCTTCCATGGAACAGGAAATTAAATTACAAAATTAAATCTTAAAATTGGATGTTCACTTATTCTAATAGTGACTGTGTGGTACAGGTACCAGGTAACTTTATTTAATTTACCTATTACGCGTACCACACAACTGGAATGAATTTAATCAACAAAAGCTCAGGCAATATAAATAGGTTTCTAAAATTCTTAGTTCTAACTAATTTACACACAGTATACAATTTAAAGTGGTGGCTCTGGAAGCATGCAATTTAGCTGCTAAGGTTTCTTTAAATATTTTTTTTAAATAATATGCTGGTTTTAGGATATATTTTATATCCACCTGCATAGCGACCACCATACACAAACAGTTAAAACCCACGAAGGTGTTAGTGGCCCACATAAGTGGTTCACGTTCCGGGATCAGCCAGTGTATTTCTGGTTCCAACAGGCTGGCATAATTGTGTCGACTGCCAAAGAGTAATCATCTTTCGTCATTCAACATTTTATTGGACCCCATACCACTTACCATCAGGTGCAGTGGGGTTACTGTGCCGTGTGTTTATAAAAAAAATAAAAGATAATAATAAATTACCTTGTATGTTGCATCATCACCTTCATCAGCTGTATTAAGACTAGATTTCCAATCATTCTTTTCTGCATCCCATACTTTCACAACTCCGTCTGTACCACCAGTCACTAAATATTTACCACATGGTGATATATCAAAGTATACTCTTTGGTTTGTGTCCATAGCTCTGTGTAGAATGTTTAATGGGCGGCGATAATATCTTATGTCCCACACTAGCAACCTATGATCTTTGCGCGCACCTGATACCAGCTTTAAACCATCTGGTGTGAATTTCATATGTGTTACACCAGCTGAAACATAAATAAATAAGTATCAGCATTAATTTATAATTTATTTATGTTTCCAGAAGTTGTATAGAAAAACTTCTTAATGACATTTCAATATGGCAGTATTATATTTTCTACATTAAATTATAGGATTTAATGTAAAGCACATAAATCACACAAAATACGCAATTCCACGATCAGCCAATGGGCTCCAAAGCTAATTGTGTCCTGCTCTCAGGTATATCAATAAGTGACCCAAGATTATCAGGACCTTTGTAAGTAAGGATAAACAGTAGCAGTTTATATATAAATTTAGTAAAATTACCGGCATGACCATGCATTTTTCCAATACTTTTGTATGTGCCAGTTTCACTAACATTATACAGGCTGATTGTAGAGTTCCATGAACCCACTGCTAGTAGATTACTGTCCGTCGCAAGGCATGCGGCTGGACTTGTGATTTTATGTTCTACATAATCCCTGCCTGGTCTGGAAATATAGAAAAAATTATATCAATTGGAATATGTACATTCCGTATGCTGTGCAATCCTCCGTTCACACCTCTCAGTGAACAATTCATTGTGTGAGTTGAAGTTTATTTTATACAGAGAGATTACAAATTGGTAAGTGCTAAAAAGTTTTTGTATCATATTTTGTTTAACATAATTATTAAATCAATATTATGAGAAATATTTTTAAATAATCTTATTAGTATAATCAAAACTTTAGCAAATCATGTTTACGCTTTACGTTTTTATATCAATTTAATAAACCTAAAACAAATTACCTTTCAACATCAAAAGTCCTAAGGACTTTGGTATAACCAGCTACAATTCTACTGCAGTCAGGGGTGAATGTTATGGTCAATGCAGCTTCCATTTCATCAACTGCATTATACCCTCTGTATGAACATCTTAGTGACCCATTGTATGCATCCCACATCTGTATTGGACTATTTTGTATTGTAGTTAGCCAACTGAAAAAGAGATTAGAAATTATTAATAGGAATTACTCTTGTATTTAATAATGATTCTTGTTAAATTATTTATTTTTCTTGAATTTTTTATAGTCTTTGATAGTCTGATTTTTAATAAACAATTTGAATTTTATAGTTTGTCATATAAGTATTATTTTAATCATTTTATGGCAAGAAAAGTTTATCAATATTTTACATGACTAAATATTTACACTTTACTATCCTTCTAAAATTGTGGTGTGGCTTGTAAAACAGAATTATGAATATGTACCCTACTCCACTTACCATTAGGTGTAGTGAGGTCACATTGTCATGCCAGTTTAAATTATAAAATCAATACCTCTCATCTACAAGTGAATTACTATAAAATACTGTGTTCAAGATACTTATACCTTTTTATAAATATAATAATTATTTATTGTATATAGTTACTATCTTCTAAGATAAGATGAATAAATACAATACAATAGTACCCCATTCCAGTGAGATATGTCAATGCTTATATCATACTACATTATTGATTTAAATCAAAACACGCTTACCAACTAGTTTCAGGAATGCTACTGTTCATGGCAGGATACCAACAGAAATCATAAATTAAACCAGCCTCTTTTACGTGTATCACCGAATCTAAAACGTCTATTAGCCTCCCAGAAGCTAAATCACCCGTGTACAAATCTCGGGGCAGCTCTGTCACATGCACCCCATCGTTATTTACCACACAGAGGCAGCAGGTACCGTCTGGCGACCACTTACAACCTCGCAAGTACGGCTGAATTTGTTCATTAGCATTCCTGGACCTCGACCATGATGAATTCGAGAGTTCCAACAATGTTTTGCTTGTAAACAGACCGGGTATTTGATAACATGTGTTGGTATTATTTAGTCCATTTTCTGTAACTTCTGTTGCGTCATAAGTGTCGCTATTGTTAGATATTAAGTTTACGTCGTATATTGGGTTAGTGTCCTCGATTAATTCTTCCATTTTCATATATAATTTTCACAAGAAAACAAATTTACTGCTTTATTTTTCACAATTATAGACTGGTAAAATTGACAGCTATCATTGTCAACTGTTAGGTGTCAAATGATAACGACTAGTTACGTTCAGGAATCTTAGTATAATTACTATTATCGCTAATTAATTAATAACCAAGCTATATTTTAATAATAATACTCTGTTATTGGCAAGCTCTATATAAAGCAAATTTTCTTAAGTACATATTAGTTGCAAATTAACCGTCCACTACTTAAGTATATCGTTGGGTTCCATCAAAAATTAAAATACATGATAAATTTGTCAATAATGGGTAATTTATGCAAGGTATTAATTTCCAATCTAAATATTAACGTGGTAAAATTATTTAGTGATAATATTATATTCGTCGAGTACCTGTTCCATAAACAATAGAAGATAATTGTGAAAATGGTGAAAAGTTTAGCAAAACAGCTGTCATGTGTCATTCGATAAATTTTCCTTCGTTGACGTAAATAGATTTCCCGTACTACTCGTCTACTCTAGCGAAACGAAAAAATTAAATATAGCGATAAACTATTCTTAGCGAACCTAAACATCAATGTTAATGTTAATTGGCTATGTAAAGATAAATGTAATAATATCATAATAATGATACAATGATAGCAAAATTTATTCGCGAAGTATTTTGTAATTATGTTTTTGATCGGTGTCAGTTAATTAAATTGGCGAGTTTAAACGTGCTAGATGTTTATAATAAAATCTTTGCAGATGAGGCTTAAGTTTATTAGTCGCGGATTTCGGTTTGCTTCGGGGAATCTGTCGAAAGTAATGTCGTTTTCGGAGCCGCCCGCGAAGGCGTCACTATGCTGCGAAGAGACCCAGGAGGGTGCTCCGCCGACGTACGCGATGTACGAGGCGCTGAAGGATTCGTGCCAGAACAATGCCACATACTTCCAGCCCGACGATAGTGAAAATGGTCAACGCCTGTACCAGGGCTTCATGACTTTACTGGATCACATAGACACAGTTTGGCCGCTTGTTGATCATGTGCGAAAGGTATTTATGTTTCTGCATTATATAGTATTTTTAAAAAAATACACTCTTGACAATATAACATAAAAGATGTATGTATACCCACATCATATATATTTGTGTTCAAAAAATTATTAACTGTCATTTTAATGTTGATTTACATTTTAGAAACATCAGGGTTGAATATAATTCTGTGTTGTTTAGAAGTCAAATAAAACAGAATCCTAGAGTAAGCCGTAAAGTATTTCATAAGTTTTAAGAATGTATAGTGTAAAAAAAATATAATCCCAAATATTGTTTAACTACATTATGTTCTAAATTTATACCAATGATTATAATCTTGCCAAGATTTTTTTATGTATTGTAGGTTCTTAAGATATTTATATTAAGTTCATTACCTTATGATAATTTTATTCATGATAAAAAGGAAGTGTCGGTTATATTGACATATGATATTATTTGTACTTCTTGCATATTGTTTCTTAGCAAAGATACAATCTTATTACTGGAACTAGGGAATATGACGATATTTAAATAAGTATAAACTATAGGTATATCTTATAATACTTAACATAAGCATGTAAAGTAAAAATTAATGCATATGATGAAATATTTGTATCAAAGAATATAGAATAATGGTTTTTATTTATGCTTTATTGTTTACCATGCTGTTGGATAGATAATACTTTTCAGCTCTCTTAATAATTATCTGAATAAAGAGCTGAAATATATTTTAAAACATTTAATCCATATTTTCACATAATAATAAAAATATTATAAATAGTGGAAGAACATAAAGATTGATCTGTTAATCTACCAAAATCTCTTAACATGAACAAAAATACACATTACATCATGCATAAAACAAGTGTTCAATTTAAACTCTTTGTTACACATCAGCTTAATAGGCAAGTTTCTTGTTATCACACATGTGTCTGTACTGTACGTATGGCATCGGACTTTGCCCATGATGTTAAATAACTAATCAGTTCACACCAATATGATTCACTCAAGGATAGAGAGTACAGTTGTGTACACAGTGTTTTAACAATAATATTTGTATAAATGATTGTGTAGCATTCTAGTTTTTCGCTTCCTACACATTTTGCTATCAACTCGTAATAAAAATTGTTTTACTTATGCAAACAAAACAGAAATAAATCAAAATGTGGGTGTTTATTGTGTATGTCAGTTTTCGAACAAATTTTTAAATTGTTGCATGTTTAAAGTGCATTATTTCCGCGCTAAAAGTAGCCTACATGCAAGCATACATAATGCAGAATTTAGTCTATTTCTTTGGTTTTACTACGTCGATATATAAAGATTTTTACGTGATTGTCTAACAAACATCTTTCCAAAATTTCTCATTACTATAAAAAACAATAAAAACATATGAGTAAAAGGGTAAAGATACACTATTATCAGTTCATCACATATAATTTCAATTGTTCTGATTATGATTCAGCGTATCATTGCCACTGATAAAATACGGCAATAAAATTAAGATCGGTTAAATGCTCGCGTATCGTATCTTAATACCTCATATCTCATCGATCTCTCTCAGTGGTTACTTACTAAAATGTAGAATGTTCTATGACAAAAATTAATTAAAAGATATTTATAAATGACTGATAGAGACAATAAATACGCAAAATAAATATTTTTTAAATTCCAAAGACTTTATAATGCCATTGTTCACTAATTGCTCGTTTAATATTTATGAGTTCTAAATGAATTGTACGCTCGACTGTCCTTGTCAACGCAATTAACGCTCAAATAATATACAAGACGACGCTTCGGGTGTGTCCATACAAAACTCAATTCATTTATTATCCTCATTAAGCTAGTTATAAATGGCATGTATCAGAGTTCAGACTAGTTTATGAATAGAAACTTACCTTGAGTTGATATAAAATAAGTTACTACTGATTGTAAATGAAAAATAAGTAACGCTACCCTAAAGAGTCATGACGGAAATTGGTATAACGCGCCCTATTGTTAGTATCTTCAGCCAGAAAGCCGAAATTTCAGCCAATTGTATACGTTATTTAAAGAAATCCTTCGTAGAACGTCTGAGGGCAAGATGCAGAGCAGTGCGGTTTCAATATTCGAAGCTACATATTATGGGTAATATATATAAAGTCAGTGCATCAGATTTGTTTGAGCGAGCGTTCAAAAATCCTCCCCATGTCTACCTTTTCTCATCTATCTGGCAACTATTGCTTATTTAATACTATGACAACAATGGTTCAATATTTTAATATGGAAATTATAATCAGTATTAGAACGTCAAAAGTGCAACGGAACTGTTTGCTAACATCGCAGTTACTCATATCTTCTAACTAACTACGCTAACTGTGGAAATAAAACCCCCTCGTACATCCCGCTCGACCTATATTTTCCGTTTTATATTGAAATCCTCCAATTACGTCTCGCTATTGAATAAAGTAAGCATGTTTCGGAAACTCTTTTATACGTTTTATATGTGGACTCAAAAGTGCTGTTACGATGCGAAATTGTAAGCGGTGAGAAGTTGGTAGCTTTGGTTTCAGGGACAAATGTCAGAAACACATGCTGTAATCTCATAAAGATTTCATTTTACAGCGACATTTTGATCAGAAAATAAAATAAGTTATATTTAGCGTAATGTAATCTTATTTTAATGTACAGACAAACAATATTAGTTGGTATTGGTTATTAAGTAAGACCAATAGTACAACGTGAAGGGGAAAAAAATTTACTACGAAAACCGGAATGACCGCACGTTTTCAATTTCAAGTTCAATCAATGTAGATTACGTTAAACAAGAGTTTTGACTACCGCATCTACACAGCTATTGTGCCATGAATTCATTTCAATTCCGATACCAAGCAGTAAGTCTTCGAGAGTTCCTGTCCATAGACATTAGTGGAGAAGGGTCCATATAATCCGATTCCTGCCGGCTTCCCTTTCATAATTTATGTAAAATCTAATCATCATTCATTATATCAGACCGCATTTATGCATATTGTTAGTACCTATAAGTTGTGTCGGGTTCTCTTTCGGAAAATTTCAACCTTCGCCACTGATGTATCAACGCATTTTATATCTTTGTCGCCAAGCAGCAGTGTGCGTTTTCTGCTACGGTTTAAAGCATACTTTAGCGTGTTTTAATTAATCATTTGGGTTGTAATATTCGTTTCATTCCTTGGCGTTATCGGAATTTACTTAATTTTAAAGATGACGAACGATGTTCGGCAATTCATAGCTTTGAGTGACGTTACTGCTATTGTTACTGTTTATGAACTCTTGAGGCGATTGCTATTAAAGGAGTAAAACTTTTCTCAATAGCACTTAGCTCTATGCGTCATCTGGCTAACTAACCCTTACGTAGTATATTTACTTACTCCGTGAACTTGACGTAAATACTATAAGTACTCCCTATCGTTAGGAAATGCTTTTTGCACATTGAAACGTCCATTTCAAGATTCAATATTTACCTTATAGTTCAGCCATATTTGCTTCGGACTAGCTGCCATCTAGCCTTTCACAATTCGCTGAGTTATGCCAAATATTTTTACATAGGCTGCAATTCCGTTTACCGGAAACCTCGATGGTATGGGCAATTAAATACTATCTTTTGGCATCGTTTGATATTTACATAATTTTCAAAGAGCCAAATGTACAGACAAAACTTTTAAAAAAAGTTGACATGAAATTCGCATTCAATAGTCACAAATTTCGATAATCTTACACACCCATGGTATTATGTGTGGGGGGGGGGGGGGAGCATACTGTCGTACAAGATGCAAATTCCGATCCAGAGCAATGACACGCATTTTCTATACACATTTTTTTTTTATCCGGCTTGAGAATCAAATCTAGAACTCTAGATTTGATTTGGCTGTGAATCTAGTTACTTAAGGAACTCCTTATTATTACTCCACCACTAAACCAAAATAAGGATATTATTTTTAAATAATTTAAATTTTAAAGAACTTAAACAACCAGTCCATACCAGTCCGTACATTCATACATCGCAAATTATGTATCATACGTGACCTCGTTGCAGTTTTATAAAAATGTAAAATCTAAGATGTTTGTTTTAGGTGGCGCCGCAATACGACTTCGACGCAAAATCCCCCGGGAACGGTTATCGCAGTTTTGTATCTGTGGTCGACTCGTGTGTGCTGTACGGATTAAAACTGAGCCGGCAAGTATCGACTGGCAGAGACGCGCTGCTGTTCCGCAAAGGGCACTTTGTGAAGTAAGTCATGCGACGAGTGAAAGCAAAAACAATACATTATGTATACCATACACGACATATTGATTTTTTTGGTATGTGAAAATGCATATCTATATATTAGAAGTGTTTGTTACTGAGCACTATGTAATCCATGTATAATCTTATGCAGGTAGATGTTAATCGTGATGTGTCTCGTTCGCCAAAAGTATAAAATTGCCTAGATATTAGTGACGAGGGTGAAATGTTTCAAAAGGTAACCCGAGAAAAAAATCCCTTACCTAACATATCGCAAGTAATTTAAGAAAAAACAAAAACGAAGATAAACGTAAATAAACCTAAAAGGGAATCCGGTACGAATCTGTTTTTACTACAGACAGACGAAAGCTACTACTCTGGTGGTTTATTCGCCGTGTTTGGTATTCCATTTCCGTAACATTATTATTGCAAAATTTTGTTTCTCCGTTCCAAATGTTGTAAATTCTTGTTCAATAATATTAGCTTACAGCGCTCCTAGATAATGTAACTTCATATGAGCCGATTTTTTTAGAATCACATTAACTATGGTTCCAATGATTACCTTCTACATGCAAACAAACAAACAGCCTCTAAATATTAGATTGTTATTTACGATAGTAAAATCCTTATATGAAATGACCAATCACATTATCACCACTACCGCTCATGCGCATTGAAAGTAGGTGTACCTGAAAGTAGGTCTTTGCCTCGATACTTCAGATGCCGTTGCTCTGTAGTCTCCACCTCTTGTTCAGACTGGAATGGAAGGTGCTTGCCGCGTCTCGCCAACGATACGCTCACACGCCAAATCTTATAATATATGTGAGACTAGCTGACCCGACAGACGTTATCCCTTCTTAATTATGAATTTGCAGCGCGCATTCTGTCAATCGCTGACAGTTATTTCAAACAATTGACAGTTATATAAAATTACTATTTTCGTTAAGTTTTCTTAAAATTTCTCATTTTCCGCGCAATTTTTTGATTTTTTTCTTTCATAAGAACCTTCTCCTGACAATAACAAACACAACAAAATAAGTTAGAGAAATCGATCCAGCCGGTCACGCGTGGTTGGCGTGACCAAGGGAACTAGGGATTCATATATATATATATATATATATATATATATATATATATATGTATAAGATATATCAGTCGTAGATAATTAGTTATAGATATAAACATATCTCGAGATACTTAGATATAAGATTGAAGATATTAAGAATTGAAATACAAACAGATTTAAAATGTTTTTAATTTTATACTGCTTGAGAAATATAAGAAACGTTCACATATTTACGACAAATTCTATAAAGATGAAACATACAACGGATAATATAATAATCCAAATAAACTAGTAATGCAGAATTCCTACAATACACTTAAAAATTAAAACCATGTATTTTATTTGATTGTACATTTAGATGCAAGCTATGTTACATGTTCAACAAACTCTAATATTCAATGCAGTTCATTTAAATAAACAGATTGTAGCGACTGAACATATATCATCGAATGAGCTCCACTCATTTGACATATTCAGTCTGTAAAGTTATATTGATCTAGGAGCACTTGGCACATTTTTGTGTCGCCGACGAACGCGGCATTACTTATTGATAAGTGTATTAAAGCTTGGGTATTTTATACTAGTTTTTGCCTGAGGGTCCGCCAGCGTGTAAGTTTCCCGGGATAGAAAGTAGTGTATGACCTTCCCTGGGTCTCAAACTTTATCCATACCAAATTTTATCAAAATACGCTGGGTATTTTGTGCGTTTATCGCGTTCAGATAGATAAACACACGCAGCGAGGACTTTGTTTTATAATTTATTTTTTTAAGAGGAACAATTCCGACATACGTAATTGTTGCGTAACTTTAACGATTTAGGCAGCGCCCGCAACGGAAGCTCTTAAAAGAAATATTTTTTTCTGTGTTTTTGCAACATATTCGTGAATGCTCCACTCCGATTTGCCATATACAGCCTTCCTCGATGAATGGGCTATCCAACACTAAAATAAATTTTCAATTGGAACTCTAAGATCCTGAGCTTAGCGTGTTCAAACAAACAATCTCTTCTTTGGGATGGATGCGGTCGTTATGAAGGCGATCTGCACCTAAGGTTCATGAAGCCGTCCCTAATGCGTCGAAGAAGGCAACCATGGGGTTTTGGACGGTGTGACGGGGTAAGGTATACAGAGTGTTAGGAAGTCAGTGCAGCGTGATGGCCGACCCGATGTAAATCTTCCCGAATGACTTAACGTTGGTTCGTAAGACTGGTGAGCCTAACATAACCGTCCGTCCACCATTCTCCATGGACTGAACGGTATCAATAATCTCGGTTCCTAGCGAAAAAAGGGGCAAAAACTTAAACGTTTCCTCAGCCTGGGAATTGAACATGTTTACGTCGCCATGACACCAAGCGACAAAATAGAAATCGATGTAATTAATAAACTGTAACATTGGAGTCGCTTTGTTAGCACATCAAAGTGATTACACCAACTTTATTTGAAGTACAGTACAGTCCAAATATAATGTAATACAACAAGTCATTGCAACCCTCGAGAGCCGTGAGAATTATGCCGGCCTGTCTTAGCTGTATACACCGACTGTCTCGGATTCCTTTGATGCATTTTGATAGCAGAAGTTTTCATTTCTATTATAAATGATCGATTTAGCGGCTCTATTGGTCCCGTTGGTAAGCCAACATAATATATAAAACTAAGTATGATCTATTAAGAGGTAAGATTTTCTTCAGTCAAATAACTGGTCTTATTTAATTGATTAGCTCCGAAACGTGACATACGGATGCCAATTGTTTTCTGTCTCCATGTAATATTTATGTCTATGTGGTGAATGGTAATGCCTAATTACATTCTCATTAACTTTCTAAAGTATTAATTTTTATAACATATAAAGATGGATATTCTTAAACTTTCTATTTAACCGTCAATTTCTATTACCCAGTTGCTCTTTTTGAGTATTGCGAAAATGGACCAATCAGAATAGAGATTTTTTGACAACCTTACAAATGACTCATTTTGATTGGTTTACTCTCGAGATTGGTACAAAGATCAAGATTGGGATCATTTCTTGAAATTAAATTAATACACTTATCTGCAAGATGTAACCTGACATACATCATAATTTTAATGTTTTCCTAATTATGACCTAACGTATTCCTTATCTTCAACGTACTCATCCAAAGCTCTTTAATCAATACTAAATCTGTTTTAGGGAAGTGGAATCATGTGGCCAACTCCTCGCATCCCTAGGGACCTGTCTGCACCACCTACACACGTTGCTAACATGGGCGCCGCCTGGAGAACTTTTCCCGACCGAACCTCACACGCCCGAGGAACTGTTCGCTCAAGCGGATACGATCAATCAGTATTGTTTTTATGGAAGATGTTTAGGGTTCCAAGTAAGTGCTTATATAGAATAGAGTACTTTCTCAACTTTATGAATAACAAAAAACTGTCAAATTTAAATACACCCAGTATTTTTTTTTAAACCTGATGGATCGAGTTAATATTGAATAACAGATGAAAGTTACAGAATGTGAGCCGTGACGTCACTACAATATCACAGCAGGTGTAAGAGTAAGATAGCCAGAATATCTCACTTCGCGCCCGCTCTCGCAAATAGCAATATTTGAATTATCTATTACTGATTTCCTTTTCACCAATTTTGACGCGGTTTCACAGATTTCTAATGTATTATTACTCTTGCATATGAAATAGAATACAAAATGAAACATAGAATATTATCTTCTCTGATCTCTCTCTGTTCAAAGTTTGCTTTAGCGAATATGTGGTTCCAATTTTCGAAAGCGACCGCAGCGGCGGCCACAATTACAATTGAAATAGCGGCAGGCATTGGGTGTGCAACTAGAGGCTGTAGTGTTGCTATTTGAAACTAATAAAAATATACCTGTGCCAACTAAAGAATTTCTATAATTTGGCCTAGTCTTATACTTTTCTAAATGCGTTTGTTTTTTGGCAATGTCTTTATAGAGTAATTATCATTACTAATGATTGATGCAGAAAGCACAAATTGAGTCACATAGCTGCCCGATACAGCAACTGTATTTTTCCCAGAAAAATATTAAAAGCTATATACTGCTCTACACATTATTGAACAGCACAGTACGGTTCGATCCCAGCACGATGCTCCCCGCACGATATTTAGGTCACAGAAATGACGACCACGCGATTAGACGGCATACGTAATGAGCACAGAAGTGGATACTTTCACGTGCCCTCGTGTGCCGGTGACGTGGCCTATCGCGAACCTTTTGTCGCGTCATTCCGATGTGACGTCATAGTGCATACGGGAGTTCGGAAATGAGTGTCGGAATTTGGATTAGAAATTAGGATAAAGAATAACAATTTGCATTCTATTATATCGTATGAAGCTTTTTTGAAACGAAAGATTATCGGTTTAGTAGGTATCATTTTATTTTCGGTTAATAAGTACGGACATAAATTATATAATTATTTAAATAAGATTGCTATTTTATTCCAATGTTTTACAATGATAAAATACATCCTTGAATTTAATGAAGAATTTGGGACCAGAATAATTTTAATAACACGAATAACATCCGTCTAACAAGATAATAAAAGATACGTATCCATAATATTTGTTATAGCGTCTTTATTATTATAAGACACATTAAAATAATTGTTATAGAAAAAAATTGTGAGTTTTAATTTTATAAATAATATTTCGTACATCATGTGTCAATTATCCCACAAGAATTGAAACACAATGAAGTTTACATCCGTTACGATACAATAAGACAGTTAAATACATTCTGAATTCCTTATGAATATTTATTATCGCTTCAAATGATTCACCTGTGCCATCGAAAACAATAAACTTTTCTCTTGCAGTTTCTACCGTCGATGCGCGGAATACTAAAAGGTATATCTATATGCATGGCGGGATTCTCGGAAGCGTATTATTGTCAAGGCAACCTGATCAGCTCGGTGTGGACTGGAGGACAGTATCTGATAGACCCAGAGATGAGAGCGAGACGGATCGTCAACATATCGCAGTCGGCAAGCATCGAATTTTGCAAAGCGTTCTGGTTTTTGGCTGAAAGTGGTAAGTTTTATTTTCGCACGGCAAAGTCACTACGCTTGAGTATAAAATGGAGTCCAGATAGACTGACTTGAGGTTATTGTTCCTCGCCAGTGGCCATAATTATGTTGATTCGTAACGAGATACAGCCTGATCCCGGAACGCGACACACTTTGTCTACTGGTTTTATACTTGGTATACATGTGTTATCATTGTATAGTACAGGTCATTTACCTAGCCGGCGTGCATCGACTGTAAGTGAAGTCTAGTTTGAATAGATCTTTTTCTAGTTTCAATGTAGGTGTTATGTCATTTCATCCATTTTGTTGTGTTAGGTATACTTAATACTCTAAAATAAACATTACCCGAGTGTTTACTCACCGTAGATTATGATTAATTGTGGTGATCGTGAACACAATTATAGTATCATAGAGAATATCCATTAGATCACTCCCACAATAGTATCGACCGTTGAAAGGCGAATTGACTTAAGCGACATTTCTTTTTTTTTCAAAAATTTTAAACTTAGAAAAAAAAAAAACAGAAAAAGTGCTGATTTTAAATATTTCTATGAAACTTAGTATGGCAAAAAAATGTCGCTTAAGTCAATTAGCCTTTCAAGCGACGCGTCGATATATTACAAACGTTATTAATAATAGTACCTATCATTCTTAGGTATATTTTAAAATAATGTTCATAATAATTGCGGAAAACATTATATATTGATGGTTTATAAATAAAACTAAGATTCCAGGATGAACGGACATATATATTTCTACAGTAATGTTACAAGAGCCATGGGCACAGACAGAGAGAGAGAGGAAAAGCTAGTGACGTTTTGTTTTGTCAAAACGTCATTAGTGACGTGCTCGTTTTATCAATTGCGTTTACAATAATCGTCTTACATATATGTATAATATTTAAAAGGAATACAATTACAATTTATTTTCCATACAATTTATGACTACATAACTCAATTAAATATAAGCAGATGTTTATTTTGTTAATTGTTTATTGTTTTTTTTTTTGTAGAGTCGTTTCCGTAGTATAATTTCAATTAGGGCGTAGGTTTAAGGAATACAATCTAGTCCTAATGTAATTTAGTGCTTAAGTATTCTTTATAGTGATTGTGTTCTGTGTTATACCTTTTGTTAAATAATAAAAACAAAAAACCGCTAAATATATTTATGTTATTTTTGAAGCTGTAAGTATTTGAAATACTAAATACAGAATACCTCAACGTCAGATTTTTGAAACATCGATTAAAAATTACATATTAAGGAAGTAATTGAAATACAAATACCAAATGTGTATTTGTATTTAAATTACGTATTTTAATTGTAAAATAATTTAAATGCAGCCTAACCTTGTAATAAGTATTAAGTATTGAATTTTCGAAATATTTTAATACTTTATGTGTGAAACATTGAGATACGTCACTACTTCACTTACTTCCTAGTATGTACATAAGTGTATCTGTTTTGAAAAATCTACGTCAAAATGATACATAGAAAATACAAAATATAAGATGGTGAGTATGTTCTTGAAAACATGGTTTACTTAAACTATACGCCGATATTAGCTTTCTTTCTATACAATAGATTAACGAAATCATCCAAAAAACATCAATTCTTAACCGACAATGTAGTTGGAAGCTATTTTAAACGGAACACAGGTTCGATTATAGAGAGCGTAATTATAGATTCTGCTACTGCATTGTAGCAAATATTTGCATTTATCTCAAGGCTGGATGAACGATACGCACTTGTTTACCTATATACATTTATTCTGTTATAGGTACGGGAAAATGAAATATAACATCGTATGGTATATATCCTCATTTTCGTTTAAGTAAAGTTTAAAAGATGATCCGTGTCATTGGATGTAATTTAACACGCACATAATGTGATTTTGTTTTATGTAATGAATTTCTATTAATTATGTTTTTTTTTTAATTGCTTTGAATGACGAGAAGAGCTTGCTGTTCGTCTGATGGTAAGCGATACGACCGCCCATAAACAGTAGAAATACCATCCAACAACTTGAATTACATAGTATTGTTTGGTATTCCACTACGCTCGCCATCCTGACACATGAGATTTAAGTCTTATTATGTCCAGTAGTAACAATTTATTATATTTCTTATGTTTACGCGAATGTTAGACATCGAAAAAAAACTAGTTTTCGAATTTCATCATCGTGGTCACGGGGCGGACCATGAAGGCATACTTCCAAACGTCACGAGAAAATTGTAATATAAAAAATCGCGATAAAATCTGAAATTTAAATTTATTTTAATATAACCTAATTATTATTAGGTTATAGGGACATTGTCGCATTGGGTATACTTTACCTATGTTAAAATCTATGTTCACAAATAAATAATTTACATTGCAAGTCTGCAATCGGCGAAGAAATATGATTTGAAGAAGTTTATGATTTAATGAACCATGTAATGGATTTTTAATCCCATTGAAACCATAAAATACATATTATAGTCTCTCCTACTGTAATATTTGCCGTGCCCGACAGAGTCTACGATTATGTATCTGACTATATTGTTTAAATGTAACACTTTTTATTAACAATAATTGTGGAGATCAATAAATTAAAATCGAAATTGCCTTTCTAGTTGCGACTATATTCAATTAGTAAAAAAAAAAATAAGATAGGGTAGGACGGGGCTTAAAGGTCCGCGGGTAAAAAGGTCCACCACAAATATCTCAAAAACAAGTGACGTATCGTTGTTGCTAATGACACAAGTATAAAGATACGGGCGCGGGGGGAGGAACGCGCTATCGCTGGCCGTCGGGCGACGTCGCTTGCGGGAGATACACGGTCGCGTGTCCAAATTTTGACGTAAGTATTTTTTTTCGTTTTGAATATTTTTGGTTTCAAGGACTGTTTTTAAGTTAACGATGCCTGGAAATATTTTTTTATTATACGTTGTTTAATTGTTTTTAAATGTTTATAGTCATTTTTAAGTTATACTGAATGTTTTTTTTTTGTATAACCTCTATAAATACTCACACGCGGTTGGGGTAAAAAGGTCCGGTTGGACCTTTTTACCCCAACCTCGAATTATTTTTGTTTTATAAGAGTTTAAATATCTATGTTTAATATTCTAAAATTTTAAGTGCTGATTTGTTTAATTTTGTTCTTCATCTGAGACTGAATATTAATTAAAGTATTAAGATAGTTAGAATTGATAAATAAGACTTTATATTTTCCAAAAATATATTGTTATTTGATTAAGACTGATTAAATTGAATTATACTTCAATGAAGAGATTATATTTTTTTTGTAATAATGATAACCTCATGTGTTATTTTTTGTTTTTTTGAAAAAACAAATATACTTTTGATTTCCATTAAATTATATGTAGTTATTATTTCATTAAACCCTTTAAAATAAAGAACGAAATATTGGACCTTTTTGCCTCCTCGCTGTCCCTTTTTACCCCTACTATGGGGCAAAAGAGACAGATTACAATGTCTAGAAAAACAGTAAAAATATATATTTCTATAATGATGAATCAACCAAGAATTGAGCCAAACATAGTTCGATAATTGTTTGTTTCATATGTGTTGTTTGTTTTGTTGTAGTAGGTTTGATTTTCACAATGTAATTGCTAGAAGTGAAATTGGACCTTTTGGCCCCGCCCTACCCTACAGGAAAGAACCAGTTATGTTAGTAAAAAGTGTAAAAACACGCGGAAACAGTTTTTCCAAGAGGCAAACCTATTCACTTTTGAAATTGAAAACTTGCTTACTATAATAAGATTCGCAATAAGGATTATTATTGATACTATTATTCGCAAACAATTTATTAACTTTGTTTCTTGATTCCTTATTTGTAACTTTTAAGGGATTCAATTAAAGTTACAATGTTATACTTACTAGGCATTGCACGCGGCTTCGTTCGCGTAAAAAGGTTTTCTTCTACAAAAATCCAATATTTCTAACGTGAGCAAATTACCGGGATAAAATTATCCTATGTGTTAATCAAAGACATGGTCCATCCGGGTGATAAATTTCATCCAAATACGTTCCTAATTCATCCAAACATTTGAAGTTATAATATTATAAGTATATATTAGTAAGATGATATTAATAAGAAAAGTATAAGGATATAAGAGTAAGAAATAAGACATTTTTTTTTTTCAATAAAACGGTGTATTATTTCCAGACCACCGGAACATTAATAATACAATTTTTAAATTTCATAAATATTCAAAATATAAAACATTTCCAGAGATAATGAAGCGCGTGCCGAGTCTGATGTCGTCTACAGTGGCGGTGAACAAGCTGATCACCATCCCGCCGGAGCCGCTGACGGTCACAACCGCCGAGGGCAAGGAGACCACCGTCCTACCACCCACAGTGCATATCGGACTGCAAGGACTGAACGTTAGGTTGATCAGCGTTAACAAGAGAGTTGGTATGGTGAGTGATTTTTTTTTATTCACTACAGTGACGTCACTGACGGTAAGTGGAGTAACGACGACAGTACTACGCCGACGTGTTTGAAACCGGACATGCTAAGACTGGTCCCAAAAAGCGATACTTACGTGGACCATTATGGCGGGTTTTAGATCTAGCGTTCGGTCGCATCGTATATATCCTGCAACCAATTTCTTTCTTTAATAATGTTAGTGTAATATGTTATTTTACGTAAGGCTTGTTTCTTTTCGTTGGTTCGTGATGACCTCCTGAAATAATTATAAAAGTATTATAGCACTTTCATAATCAAGTGAAAAAGAAAAGAAGAAAAGTGCTACATAGCTGTTAATGGGCATCTTTTACGCTCATTTTATCATATCTTCAGTGTTTACCCACTTATTTATTATGATAAATACTATGACGTATTCTTAGTTTCTACTTCTATCTTATTCACTGAATGTTGTAATAGGGTTAGAAAAGCGTCTTTAGCTCGTTTAAAAACATTCAGTGCATAATGCACATTGCATGGTCTGGAAACCTAAAATGGGGGATGCCGTTCTAAACATCCATTTTACATTACGTTTGACATTTACGTTTTGATAAAAGTTTTGGTACTACAGTAAAGTGATAATGGCGAATATTTACTCGTCTGAACACTATATATACGAGGCTTAGCTCTGCCTGTTTTGAGCCTATACTTAACTAAATCTAATCTAATCAACCAATATTATAAATGCGAAAGTTTGTGAAAATGTTTGTAAGAAATAAACGCTGAAACAGCTGAACGAATTTCAATGTAATTTGGCAAACAGATAGACATATCCTGGATTAACACATCATCATCATCATCATCAGCCTACAGCTGTCCACTGCTGAACATAGGCCTTCCCTAAAGCGCGCCACGCTGTTCAGTCTGCCGCTCTCCTCATCTAGCGTCCACCGGCGATCCTACGAATATCGTCGGACCAGCGGGTCGGAGGTCGTCCTACGCTACGCTTACCGAGACGCGGTCTCCACTCTAGGACTCGTCTGCTCCAGCGGCCATCGGTCCTACGACAGATATGGCCAGCCCTCTGCCACTTCAGCTTGCTTATTTTCCGAGCTATGTCCGTTAATTCGGTTCTCTCACGGATAACCTCATTTCTGATTTTATCCGCGAGAGAGACACCTAGCATAGTTCGCTCCATCGCCCGCTGCGCGACCTTAAATTTATGGACTAGCCTTACCGGATTAACACATAGACTACTTAATATCCCGACAATTAGTTCCCATAGGAAATAGTGGGATTTTTTAAAATAGGTGGCGCTGGAGTCGTAAAAGTGAAGTTATAAATCGCTACAGTGTTTTAGGAAATGTGTGGCGGAAAAGGCATTTCATGCGGGTGATGCCGTGAGCAAAACCTCCTCGCTATAATAATCTATAATCTGATAATTATTAGTCATCGCTATACAAATTCTTATACTATTGACATAAATATGCACTCTATTAAAGACAGATACTATTAAAAAAGATATCGAAGTTTGAAAGGCTAATTGACTTAAGGGAATTTTTTTTTTGTGACACTAAGTTTCATGCATGTTTAAAATCAACACTTTTTTCCAATGACGTTTTACAAATAGACGCGTCATACACTAACAAAATGGCACATAAAAACGGCGCACTATTTGCTATATTCACGTACCTGTACATATAATTACAAATTGGCTCGAAGAAGGAATAAAAGGATGCAGCCTACATTCGTTAGAAAAGAATATACATACATCGACAGTTACGTAACAAAGTTAGTGCCGCACGCTCATTGGCTGTCAAGTCGGGCAATTACCTTACTTTCGTCTTGCCAGTACGGAACTCGGACAACATATCTATGTAATAAAAACATCTTGGCTTTTTTCTATATTTTTTTAACCTAGTTAAATTTTTTCGAAAAAATTTTTTTTTTGGTAAACAATGTCGCTCAAGTCAATTACCCTTTCAACCGTCGATATACATCGAGCCGTTCAAAGAAAGCCGCCAATATAAACCAGAGCACATCAATAGTCACGTGTGAGATTATTAACAATACTATATCTATAAAATGCACCACGCGTCGATGATAAAGTAATAATAAAGATAACTCATCATGCAACAATAACGTAAACCGTAAACATGTTGACACACAGTAGTGGTTGTCTTGTTTTCCCACGTGCTAGTGTGTAGTGAAGGTTCTGTAGGGCCCGGGCTGTCAAACATTTCTTGACGCAAATAGACTATTTCATGTCTACTAAAGTCGCTCTCAGAGCTGCCGGCAGCAGCTTATCAGTTGTCAGTCAAGTGATGGGTTAAATTTGACTTATCTTGTCGTATTTGACGATCCAAATTTAAACGTTTTGGTTTATTGAAATGCGTTTAACAGTCAAAAGTTGTTCAATTGTGTACCGCAAGATGTCACTATACTATATGGGGTAAGGTTAAAATGTCATTAATCCTACATTCACGAAGAAATATCTGTGATCAAGGCAGAACCACGGATTATCCTTAGTCAAGTAATGTTAAAGGCAAGGCTGTCGAATTGCAAGCGAATTCACAGCGAGACGAAGACTAGACGCTTGTCCAGTATAATAAGACAGTTAACTTTACTTAACAACGTATGAAACAACACATGATTATTGATGTTGAAAAATATAGATTTGCTGCAAATAAACCAATATAAATAATTAAAATAAATAATTTTTAAGCATGTCAAAAAAGTTGCTTCTAATTTTCGATATGGATCGAAAAAAGGATTGAGATCGATTATTGAAAACGGTGAACAGCCTATACAACAAAAGTGATCTTGTCAAATATTTCCTCAGGGTTCGGACCGTTCGTCCTCAATCCCACCAGCGGACGGCGTGCTATTCCACTGTCACGGCGGAGGGTTCGTGGCGCAGAGCTCCAAATCCCACGAGACTTACCTGCGAGACTGGGCGGCTAAGTTGAATGTACCCATTCTGTCAGTGGATTACAGCTTGGCCCCACAAGCGCCCTTCCCGAGGGCTTTGGAAGAGGTGTTCTATGCGTATTGTTGGATGCTGAATAACTTCAAAGCTATCGGGACTACGGGTGAGTGCAATATTATCGATACAATTCAAAGCGAAAGTAATAGCGTAAAATGTTTATGTACTTTCAGTTGGTATTTAAGATCCACTTGCGTCTAACTAACGTTTCGATTAAACTCCATGAAATATGGTTCACAGTTGCTTGTTAAAAAGGATGAGATTGCAATGCCAATATATACCAATGTAAAAGTAGACTTTAAATCTGCTGTAGTAACTGTACACATATTTAACAATAGGCGATGAAAAATACGATGTTATAAAATTATCTTTAAAAAAGGGTAGATTTTGGTCAAAAGTTACATTGATTCTTAATTTAGGTTCTTTTGCGTTTTTTAACTCGTTATAACTCCTTGACATACAAATAAGAATTCTGACAGCACATTTATAATGTCTTAGCTCTTCATATAGAAGTCTTAGTATTATGTTTAAATTTACTTCATATATGAATGTACGATCAGCAACAAAAGTCGATGAACAGATACTAATTTACAAAACACCTGAACACTGAAACGGACCATAAATCACTTACCAAAGAAGAATACAGATTAAGGTTAACATTTCAATATGGACACCAAAGTAAAGGATTGGCTGAAAAATTATGGAAAAGAAACTGACGTTTACGTTGAATCCTTCGAAGAGAATCTCCTGCCAGAATAATTTTGAATTTACACATTTGTTTCTTAAAGCGGCCAGTGCTCTATAAAATAGGATGTTTAAAATGTAACTAACCTATTCCTATTAATGTTATAATATTACTTACTAATATATTATGATGTTTTGCCCATACTTAAGAAATATATAATTCTGGTTATTAACTTCAATATGTACTATTATATTAACCTGAAGAATTTGTTTGTTTGAATGCGCTAAACTCAGGAACTACTCAACTTATTTTGAAAATATTTGACTAATAGAAAGCTACATTACTCCCGAGTGCTATAGGCTACTTTCTATCCCGGGTAAATATATAGCATGACTTTTGACCTTGAAAAACTTTTTCACGCGGGCGGAGCAGCGAGCCAAAGCTAATATGTTATAAAATAACAATTTAATTGATATTCTGGACTGTTGTATTAATTCGGCAATGTTTTGATACTAAAAAACGCGGTGCGCTGCGTTTCGCGAGATGGGTGTATTGAAGCTTGATGGGTTCAATTTAATGAATAGGAAAAAAGCTTGTACTTATATAAAACAAAGAATGTGCTAATTTCAGCCACATTCGTATTTATTACAGATCATAAAAAGAATTCGCTAGTAATATTTGACATTCAATGGTTTGACTGCGTTCAGCTACTTTTGTAGTTCAATTATGACAAGTTATTTTGAATTTAATGTAATCAGTAAGTTATGGTAAATGATAATGATTAGGAAATATTGGAAACAAATTATTTTCGACGACTTCTGTTGCTGACTGTAACTACCCCATTTCTTTTTCTGGGTATTTAAATTCCTTTGATGTATACATTATCCAAAAACGTAAAGTTCGTAATGATCTGATTTTACTTATTTGAAACTCAATTAAATGTAAGAATGGTGTTATCACATACAGACGTTACCTTCAGATTTCTGTTTATCTGTGACCCCACGAGATCCGTTTACGAGACGGACGTTGTTGACCTTAAAACTGATATATGTCTATAGGCTTAGATAAAAATATGTTTGGGACTTCCCTCATAAAAACATGAATCAAACATTCAGTAGGCAAGCGATCAAACACAATATATTTCTAATATTGTGGCCGATTTACAAAACATTACTTGAGTCGTATCCTTTTTACACTAATGACAAGACGAGCAAACCACTTTCTTGATGATAAACATCACATCTTCTCATAAACAGTAACAATACTATTGAGAACTTCGTATTACAAGAACAGCATAGCGATACACTGCACTCATCATTCATAAAAATAAACGACTGGGTTTTTCTGTCTTAAAAATTACTCAGTTGCAGCTCCGAGTCAAGAAGTTGGTGGTTTGTCTTGCACGTACGCATGCACGCACACACGTACACACACGCACGTACGCACGCATTTTACTTCCTAAGGGGTAGGCTGAGGCGCAACTGGTTCATATACTATCCGCCGTGTTTTTACTGTCCTATGATGTGATAGTTGGCGAATCTATCTCCATATCAGGCACAAATTCCATCCATCCATTTTGATGCCTAGTAGAAAACCCAATATAACTTTGCCATTCTTTAACATACGGTAATCGTAGAAAATTAGTTTTTAATTAGCAGAAATAATAATAAATGTGTTACTGCCTTACTGAACACACATTTAAAAAAATATAACAGATATATAATCTGTACTAATATATAAAGCTGAAGACTGTTTATTTGTTTTTTTGGAATGCGCTAATCTCAGGAACTACTATTCTATGATAGATTTTGAATTTATTTTTACTAATAGAAAGCTACATTAGTCCAAAGTGCCATAGGCTTTAAATCCCGGGAAAATATAAAGCGGAACTTTTATCCCGGAAAAACCTTATCTTGCGAGCGGGGCCGCAAGCAATATACAAAATGGCGGTGTAAGTAAATATATAAATCTGATTGTCTCCAGGTAAACGCATAGTGTTCGCGGGCGATTCCGCCGGGGCGAACCTCGTGGCGTCATGCACCCTCAAGATATTAAACTCCGGTCTCCGCAGACCAGAGGGGTTGTTCCTAGCGTACGCTCCGTTGAACGTGAGCTTTGTGCCGAGTCCCGCGAGATTACTGTGTCTCATGGACCCCATACTGCCCTTTGGGTTTATGATGAGGTGTCTCAAAGGTTAGTATTTTGGGTACGTGTAATGTAACTACCACACCTTGTTAACATGTCTGACGTCTCGAGATTTAAAAAAGATTTCTGTGATGGCCAGAGGCTTGGCTATGCTCCTGGGCCATGGACGATGATGGGCGGTGTCTTTCCAGACTACAAAAGAGGGATTAATAGAAAGTCTTTGCCTTTAATTTTATTGTGTTTTAATATATTTTTATATTAATATTTTGGAAATGAAATACTGTGTGTTTATCTTAAAAAAAAATTAAGCCTTAAATTATAAATGGTGTTTTTTTTAAGTCATTATAAGACTTTCGAAAAAAATAACCGGTTGACATAAGTTATTTATCCTCGTTTAACCCATGTATTGTTCAAGCTGTCGAAAGGTATTAACTAAAATAGGCTTTATTTCATGCCCGTTAAAGTCACTCGTAAAGGGCTGTCGGCAGCAGCTTATCAGTTGACACTCAATAATTATTATAAAATTATAAAATAATTTCAGCATACGCCAGTCCAAACTCGAGTGGCAAAGGCGACAAGCACGGCAGCCAGACCGCCATAATGAGCGCCACCACGCCGCCAGATAGCAACGGCTTTCTTAAAGTCAGTCCATCACAGGGTATGTTACTTTTTTATAACTTAAAAACTGTTTTTTATATTCTACGAAAATCACTCACCATATCTAAAGATCTGTATTTAAATTTTTTTTTCTTTGACTACGTCGTTATAATGAATGTGTAAAAATCAATGTCGCTGGTTCAAGATACTAAATATGTCATATCTTATGAGATCAATTAATAGCTTTTTTTACCAATGTGAAGACAGTTACAAACAGCTTGACACTAGTTTCATAACCTAAACAGCGACAGATATAGATGACGTTAATCACTTTATTGGTTCAAACACAGGGGGCTTTATTCCCTATGATAGGGATGGCGAACCATAATTCAGGCACGCCTATAATATCCCTACTGAAAACTGTGTTGGGACATAAAAAAAGGGTCACTCGGATGGATAAGGCCGGACTTGAATGGCACGTTACCTACTTACTTAATCACTGATCACCAAAGAACCAACTGAGCGACACCAACGCCATCTATTTAAAAATCAAAATAAAACCTACGGAAGCAAATTACTGTTATGAGTTTCACATTTAGGTATATCAATAGGAAATAATATAATTGTCCTCCGCAGAAGGTATAAGCGAAGGTCCATCGTCGTTCGAGGAAGTGTCGCCGTCGGACCTGGCGGAGCTGCAGGCTCACAAGTCCGGCAGCGAGCGCAGGAAGTCCTCCGACACCACCATCAGCGCCGCTTCCTTGCAGAGCGAACACACTGCCACCGGTAAGGACATATACAACCCAAGTACGCTTTGGCAGTATAGTGGATAGTATTCAACTGTATAAAGGATGTTGCATAAAGAATAATGAAGAATTAGTGCATGTCGTCTAGGCAATATATTAATGATTTTTTATGTTTACGTGTTAGACATTAAAGTAAAACTATTTGGCGGTTTTTATCGCGGTTTTTATGTTATAATTTTTGAAGACTTTACAGCCTTCGTGATCTCAGGGTGTTGGTCATCCAGAAAGTTGTTGCAATATCTACCTACATTTTACAACGATCTACGCAGAGTGAGCTCACAATCATTTGAAATGTGGCAGCCGTTGTTTAGGGTTCCTATGTAATTAAATACATAACAGGATCCGAGGACTATTTTTTAAATTTAATTTTAAACCCTACTTTTTGAAGCATTCTGTATATCAGTAACTAAGGCAATGTATAATATATTTGTAACGTATTGTGATGGATATCACTCTATAAATGCGCATATTAAGATACGTAATCTGTCATGTGTAAATATTTCATTATCAATGAAAAACAATCCCCGCAATAATCCAATAACAACACAATTAATGCGGATAATCCGTCATTATGCTAAATAACTGCGCATTATTCGAACCCTAACCTAGTTTACTTTAATCTTATCGTTAGATATGCGAAATGCGTAGGTAACGATTTTTAATGATACATAAAGTTGCCAGCAAACGTATTATAAAATAAATTTAATTATGTCATCGCCCTTTATAAGAAAATGTAGTACACGATAAAAAAAAATTGCGTATTAAATAAAATATATCCTACCACCAGCGTAATTTGCTGGTCGGATATAATTTACATCCGTCCGGATAGATCATACACAAGGTGTTAAAGCCCGCCATATTTGCTCATGTAAATATGTCGCGTTCCGGGATCAGCCTGTGTATATCCCGTTCCAACAGACCGGTATAATTGTGTCGACTGCCGAGGGGTAATCGTCTCTCGTCAGTCGACATTCAATTGGACCCAACTTCACTTACCATCAAGTGCAGATGGGTCACTTTTTTGAACCCGTATAAAAATATATATTAATTGTACCGCCACACACAATATATTACTGCAAAAACGTTCATTTATCAAGTGTTTCTTTCACCAGGTATAACCCCACCAGAGGATAAGTCGCAGAAGTACGTTGCAGACTTTCTAGAACGTTACGTGTTGGACAGCGACACGGACTCCGAGGGCAGGCGGATACCGGTCATCAAACCTAACCACGAGGTCATCGACGAGGTGCAAGGGTAGGTTCTCCGTTCTCCAGAGTTTCTTGCCCGTTCTTCTCTGGTGAGAACTGCTTTCCGAACTGGTAGAGTTAATATTGACGGAATCTAAATAATGTATAACATTTTACAGATTCAAATAAATCATTTCATTTTAAGTAACAAACCTAACAGTATTATTGGGATGTAGACATAAATCCTGTGATAGCAAACTTCATGCTGCACTATGGTCTGTCAAATTAATTCTTCTTTTGTAACTGTCTCTTACATTATAACTAACAATTATTATAAATCGTATTTTATTTATTACAAGTATCTATGAATTTGAAACATGATTCTATGCGGTTATTGTGTTTTTTTTTAAAGTCTTAAGATAAATAAAAAAGAGTGTTCAACTCCCGGGAGGCAACGGCTTGGCTGTGCCTCTAGCATTGCTTTAGTCTATGAGCGGCGGATGCTGCTTAACATCAGGCGAACCGCTCGCACGTTTGTCTAGTAAAGTAATAAAAAAAAATATTAAAAAAATGAAAATTGTTCCTGAGTCTCGCTGAGCTCCACCGCTCGTGGAATGCGTGCCACTGCTCATCCTTGCGAAGGTTGTAGCGGCGAATTTGAAAGCAAGAAAGTCTTTGCCAACAAAGTACAGAAATAACTTTTATTTATTATGGTATAAATATAACTTTAATTCGCTTCTCAGGGATCAAGAATCGGAAGCCTCGAGCACGTTAGTCGGTGAAACTCCTTTATTAGAAGAATCTGAGCAGACTGCTGAACAAAAGAAAAGAATGAAATCAAGGTACTAAAATAAAAAAAAAATTATCAAAATCGGTTCATCCAGTCAAAAGTTATGAGGTAATGAACAAAAAATACAGGCGAATTGAGAAACTCTTCTTTATTTGAAGTCGGTTAAAATAAAAGATTACATTACAGTTACATACGTTATATCCGATTAATAATAGTTTTTATTCAGTAAAATATAAACAGACATACATTTTGTTGTGATCGGTATGATTTGATAATAAGGAAGGATTGAACGGTTAAAAAACTTGCATTCTTGAAAATTCTATAATTTTGCTTAACATAATAATTTAGTTGCATACATAAATAAACTAGCTTTGGCATGAAGTTAGTTTCAGGTTAATCATACATTACGAGATTCAAATTTGTAAGCAATATATTATATACATTTCGCAGATTCACACAGCCTAGATAAACCTTTTTTTATGTTTCGAGCGAACCACTAACAGATCGTAATATGACATTTTTCTTTTTATTAACAATTTGATGTTTTACTTTGACATTGACAGTTCCAGTAAATAAAAGTTGTAAACTTTTTGGTACATATATTTCCTCCACATACAGTATATTGGCAATAATTGCTTTGTGTTGTGTTTGAGGATAAGCGAAGCGGCGACGGGTTTCATGGGCGCGATGCAGTCGCGGCTGGCGTACATCACCGGCTCCAACGCCATCGTGCGGCCAACACAGGAAGAGTACGTACCATTGTGTTTGACATAGAGTCTTATTTTCATATTTCAGAATGATACTACTGCTTGGTAATGCACTGCGCACTTTGCAAATTTTAAATATCACTATTAATAAAATTTGTTGTTTGATACTTACTTAGTGAAGGTATGATTTATCAGTCTATATTTAAGGAAGAAAGTAAGAAAGTTATTTTGCAACAAACATAAAGTACATACATATAAAACAAAACACAAAAGTACTTAAAACTATGTAATTTTTTTTTTTAAGTCTCCAACTTAGCAATATGCTGGCAGTGAAGCCAGCACTGGTCTTCCTTTGTCCCGTTTTTAATATGTGTGTTTAAACTGCCGGGTATGTTGTATGGACCAGGGCCCTTATCCTGTATGACAGTGTAAACGCGTAACGCGGCCGTGTCATGTTATATTTGAGAAATGTGCGTGGAATGGTATTCTGTAAGCCAAATTTCTATAGATAAACATGATGTGTTGTGTTACGTGCTTGTTACGCACTGAATAACGTGCGGGATAGAGAATAACGCCCCAGTATATGTGTGTGTGTGCAGGCTGTCGGTGCGCAGTAACCTGGACGCGTTGATCGCGCGGAGCCCGTCGGACGAGTTCATATTCAGCGTGCCACGTGATCCATACCTGTCGCCCTACTGGGCCGACGACCGCCTGCTCAAGATGTTCCCGCCCGTCAGAATACTCGTACGTGCCGCACGCGACTCACTTCACACCTGTTTACAGTCTTACTAGTATACATACACAAAGTTTATCCTGAAGTTTGTTCAGGCACGACTCACTTCACGTCTGTTTACAGTCCTACTAGTATGGGCATGCACAAAGTTTATCCTGAAGTTTGTTTAGACACAACTCACTTCACGTCTGTTATAGTGGCACTAGAATATGGATGTATACAAAGATTACCCTGAAGTTTGTTTGGACAGTGTTTTTCAAATGTTTCAGTTACTAAGATATCAAACTTTGGAACGCGACGCGTATTTCGCATAAATGAATCTATGCCGTCGTACAGTTAGTCGTATAAATAGCGGATTTCTTTTTATCTCCAAATCGCCCATACTCGTTAATTGTAATTGATTTTTTTTTCTGTTCTGTGTTATTTTTTTTATGAAGAGAAAAAAAAATGGTAAGAACACAGAAGGATTTAGGTGATTTGAAGTTTTGAATTTGTTAGCGACGTAGTTGACTGTACATTTGAAAATTTCGAAGTTGAGATGGAAAATATATTTTAATTCTTCAAACAACATAAAAAAATGAGTGTCATGTTACTTCATTTTTGTAAAGTTATCGTCAAAATTTATATTGCTAAATTTCTTTACAAATGGCGTGACAGCGATTGTTTTTGGCTACACTGCGACAAAATACGTAGAGGGCGCTTTTGAGTAACTAACTTCACGTCGGTAATAAAGTTAGGTTTGAGCTGTATAAATGTTTTTATTTCAGTCCGTACATTTGGACCCGTGCCTCGACGACTGCGTGATGTTCGCCAAGAAGTTGAAGAAGCTCGGGAACACAGTCAGTATTGAAGTGTTAGAAGGATTGCCGCATGGGTTCCTTAATTTTTCACTTGTAAGTATTTATTTTTTTTTAGAAAAGGAATTAGTGTTTTTGTTATTTGTAATAGAGGCTATCGGAGATGGATATCTTCAGTATTTATTCTCTTGTGAAAAAGTACTAAATATAAAATAATGAGTTTGGGGTAACAGCCAAAAAATTAATAAAGACATACCCTTAATTGTAAGCAATTTAAAGGCACGGTCCGAATACAACTAAATAATACGAAACTTTTTTCACTAGATGGCTAAGGAAGCAAACGAAGGCTCAAAACTGTGCATCGAGCGTATAAAACAGCTGCTAGATTTGGAACAAGTGGCGCCATCTAGCGAGAACGACTTATGAATGTGCGGGCTGTGCTGCCGCGCCTAGACTGTAGCCTACATCCGAGCCTGACATCCGGCCCGAGGGACGGTCGGCGCCTGCGCATCGTAGTGAACACGTGGACTTAGGCGGTGCACAAAAGTGTACGTAAACTATTAGTGAAATTATTTATGTACGTATTTGGACGGCATCACAATGTTCGGGTCGGAAAGACCATAGAACATATATAGTACCTTCAGAAATGATAGATCGAAGGAAGGTATATATTATATAAATAACGTTTGGTTTAACAAATCGAAAAATAAAAGTACTATAAAAGCAAAAAGTTGTAACCATAGGACGCAGCGTGTTCGGAAAAAATATATTTTTTTTATTTCGTTGTCTTTTTCAACAAGTGCACCGTCAATATGAAATTAATTATTTACTTTATTTATTATGTTTTTAATATAATGGAAAATTCATCAAACATGTACATCAGGCGCTGACTGTCAATAAGCACTGAAGTGGTGCGATCAATATGTATTGAACGATGTGTATTGCGAGTTACCTATTATATACATCTTCGTATATTTAGATAATATAATACGTATTTAAAAAGTGTATCAATATTGAACATTTTTATGGGCTCTATCCGCTAAAATGTTCTCTCATTGTGATGCTGCCACGAGCGTCACTCTAATTGGCATCGCTTGAAGAAACTTGCAAAAATTTATTGCGCGATTTAATCTGCATACAATTAATTGATCGTGCTTGCGTTAACGTTTGTTCGTATGATTCGTTAAAATATGCCAATATGAACACTGATACGTATACAAATATACACAAGATGTGAAACTGGCTGTATGTGATTAATTATTTTACTTTAGTCAAGTTTTTTATATATTTTTATTGAGGGTAACACCGGCCCTTTCATACGATGCTTATTACTCTATAGCCCGTCCACAGATGGCCTTATATCCAGTAATGGACAATGTGAAGCTAACGCTTTTATATGTAGTGTCTATTTATATACATCTTATAATGCCCTGTAGTTGATTTCAGACTCTCTCTTTTCAATAATCCCAATAAAAATGTTCAATATAATATCGTCCTACTTGCGTCGCTATACGACGTTTATGTGCACACATAATGTATATCTGTAAATTTATTTCTATATCGAAATTAGCGTATGAAATGCTCATTTACCAATAATTTTAATAAACGATCGTATTCGCGTATTTTCGAACGAAAATTGACCAATCAGAATAAAGTATTTTTGACATTACAAATAACTGGTTCTAATTGGTTCATTCTCGGGATCAGAGATTAAGATTAGGATCGTTTATTGAACTGCCGTTAAAGGAGTAAAATATTTTATTTGTACGTCAAGACAACGATACCACGCCATCCGTAATGTTATAAAAATGGAATACTCGGGAATACAAACCAAAGTATGTTTGAAATAGTGTTTAAATTTATGCTCAATAACTAACTACATTTGCCACCGCAGTCTTGCTTTGAAAAATATTTTACACTTTTAATGAAAGTAAAGACTTCTGTATTGTACGTCTTGGATAACATATATAAAAATATAATGCACTGTTGGCGGAACTATATCCAAGAACAAAAAACAAAGAACAAACAATATTAGAAACAATGCCAAATTAAACATGATCCATTTCTTATGAAAACAAATGCGTGAATATTTAAAAATGTTTTTTAATGTATTTATACCAATATTATACTTCTTTTTAGTTTTCACAGTCTACAATTCTACACCAAAATGTTTGTTATCCGTTAAGTATTTTCTCGACACGCCAAAGATTTTGTAATCGCTTTAATTTTTGTAACATCTTTTTCTACCTCTGAAAAGAATTAAGGACTATATACATATAAGGGCGTACACGCATATACGCATTTATACTCTTAAATATACTAGAACTAATGCCTCAAAAGTATATTATTGGGCCATACGCCACTATATGTGTATACCTTTACATAAAGGTCGGGAAGTGTAACAAGGAAATGAAGTTATTAAGTCACGTTTAAAATGACAATTTATAAGCGTATATTTTAAATATTTCGAAGCGACGTAATTAATTATTCGTGTTGTAGTCGAAGCTTTACGTGTATATAATTTATTGTTGTATTTGTAATGTTAGTGGTTGTGTGATTTATTATGTGTTGTGTATTTTCATTAATTATTTAGTTTAGGAAAGGAATGGGAAGGCTCGTGTAAAAATAGGCCATCGCCAACGGATGCCGAGGCCAGGTGACAATGAAAACTCAACCTTTTGATTTTTGTTATACAGCTAATATTGTGACAAAACCCAAGAAATGCGGAAGCGGTTCGCCAGTTTACTATTTACCAATATAAGACGTATGAAAAAAAACTTAAGGTTGATTATCGTTGTCGATTTCTTAACATTTTAATTAAAAATATTAGATTGTAATTTTGCTGTAACTCGAAATTGTTTCGTTATGTCTAACTCGAATATAACTAACTAACCAGTAGAACACTCAAATGTTCCAAACACACGATTGTTGTCACACTAATATTTTGTGCCGGCAAAATATATTGTATGTTGAATATATTGAAAGCAATATCTTATAGTAGCAGTCCTACAAAAAAAATTTACTGCTGGGTCCAAATACCTCAACCATTTGTGACACCATACTTGAACACAACTAGTTTGACCCGTTGCTAACTTCAAGTAACCTCTAAATAAGAAAATATCTGAATATAGTGTTCATGAGTGGTATTTGGTAACACTATTTTATTATGTATTGTTAATTTATTACTATAATAACCAATAAATCCCTATACTAAGGGAACGATGGGGAAGTGTGGCAAAAAATATGAATATTAAAATAACATTTATTTTTATTAATTTAAAGTT
Source organism: Manduca sexta (assembly GCF_014839805.1). Lineage (NCBI taxonomy): Eukaryota > Metazoa > Arthropoda > Insecta > Lepidoptera > Sphingidae > Manduca > Manduca sexta. Next base: position 8,411,744 of record NC_051125.1, on the reverse strand, counting down.
CTACAAGCCGGGTGGATTTTATTTGAATGAATTTAAAATGTGAACCTATACAGTATACCTTTCATACCGTATAATTCCTTCTCGAAGTATTTCATTGCCAAAATGCATATAATCACAACGGTTTCCTCTGTTAATACTGGAAGCTTAGTTAAAGGCTTGTGTATATTCTTAAAAAAATCAATGCATTTTATAACATTCAGTTCCTAATAAATGCAAATACTTAACATCACAATGTTTTGAAAATTTCAACGTCACGCTAGATAATTTAGTTTGAATTTAATGTAGTAACCTTAGGTATTAGTAGAGTTACATTAATGTTATATATACAAAAAGATGGAATGCTCATCTCTGTTAACAAAGCTATGGTAAACAGCATTGTACAGATTGGCAATTCAAAAGAAAATTTATTATTTTTTGATACTTTTAAATTGGAAGTAAATCCTAAATGTTAAAATGTAATAATGTTTGCCATGTTTTTTCTCTAACGTTGCTACCTAGATGGCTATTAAATGCCAAAGAGTGCGCATTTTTTCTTAAATTTTCTTGATCATTCCGTCTTAAACTTCAATTGTCAGATCTTATGTCTTTGTTCGTGAAACTTATTTATTTAATTTAATAGTTTATGTTATATTAGATGTGCTAGTTTAGAATGTGTGTGATAACTTCGAACATTTTATAAAACTCACTTGTTGTATTTCAATAACTTTAATAGATTTATAGAAGGTATAGCCTTTTATTACCTATAGTGAAATTTTGTGCAAATAGCTCTTGCAATTTAATAAGTAGTCAAATTAACCGAATTGTGTACAATTGGCAATAAAAATTAAAATGTATAATTGTTGTTACATGCCCATACTCCCCCAAAATGTCATATTAAGAATTTAAAATCTTATAAAATGGAATTTAAAAAAAAATTATGGCTCACTAATATCAATGGTTTATAGTTTGAACAACCATAAACAAAAATCAGTGCAGAGAACTAACTCATGGCCTTCGGCATACGACGCCATCGAAATCATAAAGATTTACAAAAATTTAAGCATGGTAAACTTTTTATTGAAGAATTTTTATTGCTGATTGTGCTGCAGATTGATGCTTTAAATGATTTCGCGTTAGTTTTTATGTAGGGGTCCATGAAGCATCGGTCGGAAGGAGACTAATGCATATCACAGCGCCACTCACCGCTGACCTACGCATTATACAAGTACATTCTATATGCATTACTTAAATATTATAATATTTTTATAGGTGAATCGCAAAATGATTTTTTTCTTTGCATCTTTTATATATTTTTTTTATATTATGTACTTAAAAAAAACAATGATGATTAATTTAACTTTAATTGTAAATAATTTCTTTAAGAGTTTAATTTTATTTACCGTTCAATATTATTAAATAGTGTTCTCCAGATTTATTTTATTATACGTTGATGTAAATCCGACAAGGCCATTACTTACTGCAAGAATACAATTATTTTAAAATATCTAGTTACACGCAACCTTGTGTGCGTGTTGTAGACATCATAATCTAATATCGGCGAGGTCAGATGTGTGTGCGCGCTTTTGTTGCGGTCGCTATTAGAGGGTTAAATGCAATATGTTAAATGTATCTGTGATAGCGAATTGAAATGCATTGATATAGCTAACAGTATTCTAAAATACTAAACATATAATATAAAATATAAATAACATCGTATTGAAACGATTCTTATATCTTTTCGTGTAAAGGAAATGGAATATAATGTATTTAAAATAATATTTTTATAGAATAACTGAAATTTAATTCTGTAGAAAATTGTATTGCATATTGTAATTTATTTATGAACATATGAAAACTAGGCCTTGAAATAGACACTATTTAGAATAATCAATAATCACAATCGAAATAGTTACGACCAAAGGTTGTATAGTAACCAACTAGTCATACGACAATATTGTACAATGTGTTTTATTTCAATAAACTAATGCAATTAACTGTGTTACTTATATTTTATTTTTTCTTTTAGTACCCAAAGTCATCTTATAAGAAAATACAAAACTTATCAGTCACTTTCGTATTCGTGGTGCCATTGTGTAATTATTTTCAGTGTTAGTACTTGTGAGTACCTACTAGGGCACTAAAATTAACCATCAGTTTATTATTCTATATTTCCATAGATCTGAGTCCTGACCATGACCATACTTTTTATTGGGTCGCAATATGTATTTATAAGGTCAAGGGCCTTATTCCCCCCACGGGGCGAATCCATATTTTTACAATTACAAGCATTATAAATGAAGGACAGCTTTGATAGCTGTATAGGTAATTTCTCTCATGAAAAAAGATGGATTCGCCTCAGCGAATAGCCGAGCCACGCCCCTCCACCCCTACCTTTACCTATAATGGAAAGTCTATTATTTTATAAATACCTCTAGAATTAACATAAGACTTTTTGTGGAGTGATTGGAGCTATGATTTTAACCAAAACTCAAGGGTAAACGAGGTTAAATAACCGATCACCGAATCCGACACGTGATTGCTATTTAATATCTCACAAGATACCTTATGAATCTTATCTATAAAAATTAAATTGCAACTGGAACATATCTACGCTTCAATTTATTAATGGGTGCAAAAGATAACATTTATTCAAGAATTATTTACTAAACTTGTATGCATCTTTAAATATTTAACTCACCAAATTGCTTTGAGTAAGTATACTTGAGTATTTTAAAAATGATTATAACCAGATTCTAACCAAAACCAAATATAAAAAGGAATGGCAATATCGTTAACACCAATTTTACACTTGACCGTTTTAGTTATATTACCCAATATGGACTTGGTTTCGTAATTAGGTTTTTCCAAGTCTGGCTTTGAAAATCATGGACACTCGTACCATTGACCAGTTTGATGAACTTGTCTTATTCCCTTATACACTTCAGTGTAGTTACTTACCGTACCTTAAGTTTACTAGTTTACCAATTAAATTAGGTGGGTTACGACCTGTGAACTCTGAACACTGAAAATTTCAACTAACCAATAATTGAAGGTTGTAATCAATGTAAGAAAAAAACATATTAAGTACTTATATTACTTAATTAAAATTAATATTTACTGCTTTCCTCAGGCATACAAGAGATGACTATCAAAAGACCACTGCTTAAATATTCTATCCAAGACCAATGCTTTCTGACAGAATATGTAGATTAAGATTTCAAAGTTCTCTAAAACGACATCTAGATTGGCAAGAAAGCTTGCAAAAGTTGACTTGCGCTATTGACTTTTACCGTGTAGTCACGGAAACTGATTTTTACAAACTTTAGATTGGTGGGCTTGCGGCAAACCGCATTCGTATTGAACTGTTGAAATATTGCCGCCAGTCTGAACACATCTGGAAGATCTTGCGCAATATATTGCTGAGAGAAGTTGCTAGTCTACACTTAGCTTAAAGCTTAAATAAAAGTAAAACAATGTAGAATGTTAATAATATTTTTATTATACTACTAATGCTAAAGTTGGAGTGAACATGATGTAAACGAGTTGTATACAGTACGGTTTAGGGGACTGACAATTGACGTTTTTGGTAACAATTTAATTATACCGAAGAACAATTTCCATTATCTTACTGGGAGAAGTTTTTACAACATTACAAAATATATAACACAACAACAAATTTAATTAAATAGTAAAGCAAAACAATGTTTAGTTCAGACAAGATAATTAAATCATTCGTTAACAAATAAAAGGAAACGCCAATTAATTTAATGCATATTAAAATACATGTGTTGAATTCGAGAACCTTAATTTAGAAGTTTTTATGTCTATCTCATAATACTATCATATAAAGGTATAGTAAAAAATGGACACGAATTTTAACATGCCACCATAGTTAAAAGAATGTCTAGAGCCACTTACTTTTTCTTAAAAGTCTAGAGATATCATGAAGTAAAATTCATTATGATTTTAAATGTAACATATGCATACACGAAAGTTGTACATTCTGTCAAGTTATTTGATGATTATATGTTATAGGCCGTCTGGACATTATCTAAGTAAGAAAAAATTTTTTCCTCATTGTAATAATTTGGGCAAATTGAAAAATATTTTAACAATGATAACATACTCATTAGATACGGGTTCATGGCACAAACAAATGCACCACTAATTAAGTACCTATAACGTTGGTTTGTTGTAGAGCTTCGATTTATATTTTATGAAATTAGCCCAATGGTCATCATGTTGTAAAAATGGATAACAATATTATTCAATTATTTACTTATTATTTAAACCAATTTTTAGATCATTCATGAATTTGTAAGTGCCTTTCTAATTGCCTAGGAAAGAAAAATGCACAGAAGTAGACTCTATAGCGACAGAGAATTTAGACAAGCTATATAATATAGGAAAATAATAATATTCAAACAGCCTATAACAAATATTACTATTAATACAAACCTACAGACAGTAAACACACTCGCAAGCAAGGAATTGAACAAGTTCTGTACAACAATGTTTTCTACACTTGTAATGGAACATCAGTCATAATATCTACTATATTTATGGCCTCAAGTATCCACAACCACAACTTATCATATACCCATCCGTTACAATAGTAATGAAATTGTTTGTGTACACACATACTGTTTAATGATTTTTTTTATCTAGTTTGGAATCACTCAGCGCTTATATGTTGGAAAAGGTTAATATGATTTCTATTGGCTAATGTTTGCAATCACATCAAATTTTTATTATGAGTTATTTATTATATATGAATAGAATGTGTCAGCTTTCCTTTTATTTTTAGCTTTCGCCATTAATGTAATCTATGTAAACAAAGCTCACAACTAGAAATACTGATTAGTTTACAATAGAATATATTATATCTGTTTTAGCTACTTGAAACATTGAAAATTGGCACACAAAATCCCTTATATAAATTAATGATGCTCAATCGAACACCTACAAAAACATTTGAGCAATATCTACTATATAAAGTATAGACAAAAACATCATTTTAATTTTATTATTTTTTATAAAGAAGCTGCTATTTAATTTATTTTATAATTTCAGTAAAAATGAAGTAACTGATGTGAAGATTTATACGTGATTTTTATGCAGATATTGTGCCACAAAGATTTCTAGAAGAAAAACTACAGCCAGCATTGTTAGTTACTAAAGGCAGACAAATTCCTCTAACTTACTATTTGCATTAATCAAACTAGTCACTGGAATTAAAAAGCAATCTATGTTTTAAATTGTTGAAAAAATATTATTGCACTGTGGGTATACATTCGCAAATATGTACACAAAATTTTATGAAATGTAGTTCTCCTCAACACACATCCACTTATAAATAGATGTTAACACAATATACTGTTTTGCTGAATTGAGTGACTCCAAACTAGAGGTATTTTATAGTCGTATCACTTGCATACTTCGTGTACATTTTTACAGATAGAACATGATATTATTCTGTTGTGAGCTATCATGGCCATTTGTTTTTGCGTGAGGTACTGTTCCATTTACTAATGGACTTGCTTGTGGCTGTCTTATTGTCTTCTGCAACACATGAGCATCAGCAGGTTCTATCCTTTTGTAGTAGTGTTCTTTCGTCTCAACTATTTCAAAGCCAAATTTCTTGTAAAAGTCTATTGCACCCTCATTGTTGACTTGGACATGTCTGAAAGAAAATGGTTTGTGAATATAATGTAATATAGATTTAGATTTTGGCCTCAATGGAATTCTTAATTAATGTGCATCCTACACACACACTCAAGCCTTTTTCTCCTAAGGTGTAGGCAGTGCAACTAGTGAACCCACTTTCCGCCACTTGTATTCTATCCCAGGATGTGAAAGAAGGGTGCACTTATAGTACCATCATAATAAATGATTTCCTTTATCTTGATTATAGAATCATGTATAACCTTTGTTTTAAACATTACCTATATTTATTACTCTTCACAGTTCACAGATGCTTTTTATACTATTCTATATTGTTATACTCCAAAATTACATTGATTATTATTTTATAGTCACTATATTAGCTGCATACTAATACAAAATAATAGAACAAAGGTATGTGTGTCCTCTATTGCAAAGTATTTGATAGGCACTTGCAAACATACCTACATAACCTTCAGGCTATTTATAGACATGCACAAAGCATCTCTTCTCAACGCAATCACTTCTTAGGCCACAAAGAACATAAACAGCGTACTCACAAGAAAATGCTGTCGAAATTCCCGTCTTGTTCGACAAAGTTAAGCACATGTTCCACCATCAATGTGCCGATGCCGAGTCTCCTGTACGGGTACAGGCATCCAAGTGTCATGATGTAAAGCCTCCTGGAGTTCTCCGATGTGTCTATCCTACAGCACACCGCTCCGACTACTATATCATTGTAGTACGCTAATTTCGCCAGTTCACCAGCTTCCAAAACGTCTTTGTAGAATTTGTCATTGTACGACACAGGGAATACCACTGTGTTCAGTTTCTTAAGTTGCTTTATATTATGCGGTGTCACGTCGCCGAGTTCTATTTTAGCTCTGTAAAGGCAAATGTGATCTTTTATGGGTAAATTCTTATGATATTGAACGAATGTAACATCTCTATTATGAAGGTCAATATAGCTTATATATTTTATTAACTGTAGTAAGCAGATTATTGACCTAACGTAGATGGCTTACCTAGTCATTTTAATAACTATTCTACAAATTAAAACACTAAAATTTAAACTCTAATCTACGACACCTATATCACACGAGATCACTCCCGCCATCTACCATGAGCGCACTCGTTCTTTCATTAGATTTTGACAAGTGTTTAGGTGCGGGGTTTACATCAACAAAATGAAAAATATTACTATTAGGTTACCAACGCAAGTATTGATTTGAAAATTCTTGTATCATAATATTATTTTTATATGTATGACGTGGATCTAGTGTACACCTACACTTAGAAAAGCTACAAAATACAAATGAGAAAGGTTTTATTTTCGAAAAGATAGGTAATTGTAAGTAATAAAATTTTACTTAAAATCAATAATTTGCTATTATTTCTAATACTCACACTACTTTTAACTATTTTCATTGTTTGTACGTGAGGATTTCTAAATAAGTTTCTGTTTCTACATAACATCAGTGTTATCAAATAACACCATTTGTGATAACTAAAAAACGTGTTTTCTATAAAATTAATTATTGGCGCATACACTGTTTTGTCATTTAGTAGTCGATATTTTGTATAGAATTGCGACCATTAGAGACTCATCGCAGCGTGGCGGATCAGCGGAGCAAGTCACTTTGCGTTGTACGGTAGTACATAATATTATCTCCATGTTTTACGCACAAATACAGATAAAAATGTGCCCTACAATAAAATAAGGCATAAAATACTTAACAATATACATCCGTTCTATCAAATATTATGAATACAAACATAGTAAAATGTTTGGATGTTTGTTAGAAGTAAAAACAGTAACAACTGAACGCATTTGGATGAAATTGACACGCTGTTAGACCATGTCTTGAATTAACATTTTATATGCTAGTTTTTATCTCGAGAATTTGTTTTCATGGGAAATAATGAGATTTCTAATTTTATGTTTTAAATCGATGGTGCTCGCGTCGTACACATGGCGCTATAAAGCGCTACAGCGTTTTGGGAACTATTGAAGCTGGAAAGGCTTTTCTCGCAGGCAAAGCCGCGCGCAGCATCTAGTATCAAATAAACAATACCTACAATGCAATAAAAAGGTCTTATGTTGACCGGAAATGTATCGCCTGATTCGAAATAATTCCACACTTCTATTGTTTTAATTGACACAAACACAATTTATTTCTTTGAAGGAAAGTGTATTTTTGTGCGGATTCATAAAGTAGAAATTAACGGAAATGTTACTAAATCAGTTGCGATACGTTCAGTCTTGTTTAATATCCAAGAGATGCTATGGTTTTCACACACCGTTATTTCAGACAGTCCAACATAAGGAGGTGGAAAAAGAGTTGAAAGAAGTAACTAATACGCCGATAGCTTCTTCGGGCGCTAATAAAATACCTGGAGAACTGTTCCCAGCTGCAAGAGTAGTTCCAATGGTACTCACCAACAAAGAGCCCGTGGTGTTGTCTTTTGACGACGTGCCCGGTCCGAAATCTTTGAAGTACTTGTCAAGTTTTCGTCATTATTTGTCTCAACTCGGCACGCAATTTACGGCTAGCGTTTTGACAATCGGCCTCAATCTAAGTAAGAATACTAATTCTTATAAAAGAACACTCATGCTTTTTTGTCATTGTAAACGTTGTATGCTGAAATACTAAGAATGAGTGGCAGCATGTTGTTACCGCAAATAGGAAGTACATACTTAGGCAGATAGGTACACCGTGCATATACTTCTTGATACATGCACAATGTTTAAGGTCTCAGGGGTTTCAATGAAACGTGCTCCAAATGAAGAATAGGTTTCCTCTATCGATCTATTTATCTTACAAAATGCAGTCAAACTTGATATAATAATATACCACTATATACTTTTTAAGGTACATACATAAACACAAGAAAACCACTCAAGAACCTCTCCGCACTCTTCGATGAGTACGGCCCTGTGGTTCGCTTCATCAGCCCCGTCGGTAATGACATTGTCCTCATCAACCATCCGGATCACATCCAAAAAGTCTACACTATGGAGGGAGACTGTCCGGTGCGGTCTGCTCTAGACTCCTTGGAGAAGTACAGGATGGAGCACAGGCAAAACGTGCTTGGGGGGCTGTTTACTGTGTAAGTTAACATCCTTAATGTTTCAGAAAGTTTAAATCCAATCAATAATTATTTGAACAAACTTTACGTCGTGGGTGGTTTGAACACTGAAGCCTCTCTCCCTAGTTGCTGCTGCTGTGATCAATCAGCAACCCTTCACTAAGTTCTCTAAAAATAATGTAGTAGTTAATGTAATATAGACTTTACCGTAACCAGGATAAAGCACATTTGTTACAGCCAAGGTGAACACTGGTGTCGTCAACGCGAAATAGTGCACAGTCCTCTACACAACTCGATAGCCCATCACATCAACGGTGTGTGCGAAATTTGCGACAACTTCACGCAGAAGGTCTATAACATGAGGAACTACCAGGATGAAGTCCCGAAAGACCTGTACGACGCGTTGCATAAGTGGGCCTTTGATTGTATGGGTAAGGTTTCAGCTAATATAGAAATTTCCAAGTTGTAAGTACTTTAGTGATTTTTGCCGAGAATAACAGGAAATTCTCGGTTTCCGTTCCTTTTCTCTTTCACAATATATCTATGAACTGATATAGGTTCTTATTAACTGTTAAATGAACATGATAATTAATGCTGCTATTTTCCCGTACGTATGTTTGGGTAAATGCAAGTTCTTCACGGTTAACATCATGATTTTAAATTCAAACGAGAAATTAGAACTAAGCGGATGTATTTGGCTATAAGATAATCTTTTCATGCAGCATCTATGTTATTTTGAGGAAAATAATGCTTCCAGGGCTAATATTGTTCGCGAAGAAGTTCACGATGCTAGATACGGAGCTGGTGTACAGCCAGTGCGACATGTCGTGGATGTACCACAGCCTGCAGCGAGCCACCGACGCCATCGTCAAGTGCGAGTCCGGGCTCCACTGGTGGAAGATATTCTCCACGCCAGCCTGGCACTCGCTCGTCAAGTACTGCGATAGCTTGGACAAGTGAGTCAAGGGTTTCATCTTCCTCAGTCACCGAGTGCGGGTTGACAGAGTTCACTTTTGCCCACTGTACTATTTTGTCCTGTTGCGATGTATGATGGGCATTGATAATCTTTTACTTTTATATGCTTTCTCCCTTTTATATTTAATACATATGAACATCAACATCAAAATATTGATAAGCCTATGACGCACCATCATTTCACTTCAATCACGACTATCTTTTAGTAGACATACTGGCGTACTGAATATAAGGAGAATATGCATGAGTAGCACTCGGAGGGATGGCCTCCGCATTTCGTGCTTCGTGCGGGCCTCCACGAGGCGCACTCGCGAGAATGTGTATCCAGGGTTACAAACATAATTGAATCAAAGTTATCAGGTTGATTGAAACTCTCTCAATGATAATCTCGCTATACCATTGTCAGAGGCAAACAAAATCACAGACTCTACGTACAATTTCTTTACCTCTTTCAGTCTAATCGGCAAGCACGTTTTGGAGGCGGAACAAGCATTAACTTTTAAACTAAAGGATAACGAAGAGAATATAAGTTAGTATTGAACCCATATCCAATTTTGTTACAATATTTCTACAAAATAGCAATGTTTGATTTTAGGAAAGTGTACAAATATAAAATATGCGACTTGTTAATTTTATATTTACCACAAGGGCCCTCTAGTAAATGATACTAGATACGGAAGTTATCACTTCTCTTTGTGCCGTGCGGCAAATTAAAAAACGCTCTTTGGTCTTTTATTTTAGCGGCGTTTGTGTTGTAAGACTTATTATGGGCTTGCAGAGCAGCAGCGCTGCTATTGCGGTTTCAGCTGCGAAGTAGGTACCTATCGTCCGTTAATGTAAAAATATTTAATTATAGCGAGTTCAAACATTTTGATCAACTCTATGTTGGTGGGACAAGAAAAGATGAATCCTGAAGACATAGCAACCGTTATTATGGATATGCTTCTCATTGGCGTCAACACTGTTAGTACTTTACTAGATAAATCGTACGTACGTAATACGTTATGTAGCATTTAAGGTTATAGCTTAAGGTCCATTTTTCATACATTTTGTTTCACCTTTAATCTGGGTAGCTAATCGCGTATTGACAAGTAAAGAATTTAAATTCACGTCTAGTTAGTGATTAGTTCTCGCAGTTGAAAGAAAAACGTAAAAATAATTAATATGCATGGATATTTCGGCCTTTAAAATTTCGTCGTATTAAATTTTATCGTTAGCCCTTGACTGAAAGTCCCGGTGTTCATCAAGGAGTTCAAAACTGTTACATAAAACTTTCAGCTTGCGTGCATGGTCTACAAACTGCATGCAGGCTATTTGCGCAATGGAAATTCGCCTAAATTGCTATATGTCTACAGATAACATCGTCGATGTCCTTCTTGCTGTATTATTTGGCTAAGTACCAGAGAGCCCAAAAACTTTTATATCAAGAAGTGGTACAACTGGATAGCCACTTGGATTCAGAACACTTGACGAAGATAAGGGAACAGACGCCTTACCTCCAAGCTTGCTTAAAGGAGACATTAAGGTAATATAAAATTCCACTGAAGTATTCCCACTGTGGTTTGTGTTGATGCAAACTGCTGCAGACTTTTTTAAGTAATTGTCAGTGGATACTTTCACGTAACATGTAATTATTTGCTCCAAAAGACTTATAAGAATAAATTCCATTACATTGTTGTGTTGATCTTGAATAATTTTTCAATGAAGATAATGTCGATAATAGTTTGACAGTGAAAAAATCTCTGCGCGGCGTTCAGGCATATATGCACCGGCCCTAAGATCCTATTAATATGTGCTTATTATATCATTTTAGTTATGCTTATCCAGATTGTCCTCCTTGATATTGGACCAATGATAAAAGAATGGACACTATGTCCTAGACAGATAAACCTTTGTGTAGTTTGTCTGCTAGTTGCATTAATTTTCCTTAAAGGCGCCAGTGATGGTGTTATTGCCCCGAGCTGAATTTAAAAAATTATTAACTACCTATAATCATTAGACAAGTTTGATAATATTGCATGCTAATAATAAATATTTTGCAGATTAGTGCCACCAATTCCAGTGCTTACCCGAATTTTACCAAAGAACATTACGCTGGATAGATACAAGTTAGTCAAACTATACTTTTAATTATTTAAAGGTAGAAATACAAAAAAATATTATACAAATTTTATGTAATTAAATTATACTATTTTTCTGATTTTATCGCGACTGCGGATGACCAACGTCACAGTCAGCGGCGTGACCACGAAGGCTGCAGTCTTCACAACGGCGGGAGAAAATTAAAATAAAAACCGCGATAAAATCCGAAAAATAGTTTAATTTTAATGTCTAATTTTATGCAATAGATATTGGAAACAAAACCAAGTTCTTATTGTTCCAGTATACCTCGAGGCACTCTAATAATAATGTCAACACAAGATACAGCTTTAAAAGAAAGCAACTATGACGATGCAGCAATGTTCTATCCTGAAAGGTGGCTGAAACCCGAGGCAAAAGACTACCATGCCTTTGCGTCTATACCATTCGGTTTCGGAGCACGAAAATGCTTGGGACAAAATATTGCTGAGACTTTGCTTTCACTTTTGACTGTAAAGGTAACTATTGTTAACATACTGATTACTGACAAACTGATGTATGGCAGCGAATATAGAAAAAGCAAAAACTTTTAGTCTAATGGACTTGAGTTAGTTATAAATAAGTTACCCAGAAACATTTTTCTAGTTTGTCATTTGAGCATTCTTTTTACAGATAGTACAAAAGTACAAACTTGAATACCACTATGGTGACATCCAACCTACGAGAAGTTTCATCGCTAAACCAAATAAGTCATTGAAAATAAGGTTCATAGATAGAAATTAAATATTTTGCTTTTAAATTGTACAATTAAGGTAACTTTGTTGTTAGTGTCCTGTAAACAATAAAACTATTTGATTGTAAGCTGTTTTTTTTATTAGGATAAACATATTTGATTATCATAATATTCAAATTTTAAGACCTTATGTGACTAATCATAAAATAGTACTCTCATAATGCATAACAAATAAGACGCAAAATCTCTTACATAAAAAAACAATGAATCCAATGTCAATTACCCAACCTGTAAAAAGTGAGACACTATCATGTAATGATAGACTTAGATAGACTGTCACATCCTATAAAATCCCTAAATTAATTATAGTATGACCTAATACGAAACTATCATAAATCCTCAAGATTGCCTAAACATACACAAAAAAAATGTGTAATTATATTACTTATCCCACTTGCAAATGACATAATTTATCGTTGTCGTCTCGATGAAAATATGTTCAAGTATTTTCCCCTGGTCATCTCTTTGGCTTCCTCCAGTCCTAGTTGGTAAGCAAGATCATGAAGCTTTTTCACTTCCATTATAAGTCCACTTACAGAGAGCGCTCCCAATTCTGAAATGAGAACATTTTTAATAGGGGCATTAAATTTATTGTGTAATTTGTCTGGTATAAATATATGTTATACATAACTTAATGTATGGAGTATGTTTTAAATCTCATTCTTCAGTTATGATTTGAAATTAACTGCAACTCATATATCAGAGCAATGTTCATACATTTTAATGTTTTATTTGAACAATGGAAATGTTTAATAAATGGTTATTTAGGGTAGTAACATAAAGACCAGTGAACAAGAAGTTTAAAATAAAAACAACCAAAAACTCACGTTGCATGTAGTTATAATCCTCTTTGGTAAGACCTCGTTTCCAAGACGGCGGAGACTGGTTGCTGTTCGGTATTGGAGCGAACTCCGAAACGCCCGGAACTGACAAAGAATCAGAAGAACAATGTGATGAATCGTCGGCACACACAATATTGTTCCCATCATCCATTGCAAATTAAAAGTTCAAAAATAGTCGTTTCTAACCGAAACACCAACGAATAAAATATTGAAAATAGAAAGGGATGACAACATAAGAAATAAAAATGAAATAGCGCCATATTTAAAAATAAATACCTGTACTACAATGAAATACGCAAATCATAATTATGACACTACCACAACATCATTCTTACTTTGTTCTGGCCATAGCTCTGGTGAAGCTCGATCAAGTTTTTCAGAGCTGAAGAGACTTTCTTCCAAGGATGTCAATGGAATATCATCTGAAGCTACTTGCTCTGAAACAGTTTAGAAAATAATAAACGTTGGTTCCAACATACATCCCTGCAAATAAACTGAGTTACGGCAAATATTATATAGATCTTTTAACACAACCCCTGTGCCATTTTATTACATACTACAGGAAAAAATAATTACTATTTACCTTCTTGAGAAAGAGAATTTTGTTTCGCGGCCATTTTCCGATTTTTGACATTAAAAACCCAAAGATAAAAGACCGCTGATGAGTACATAGACAATAATTGTAAGAGATAATACTTTACTTTAATAAACTATCATTCTCTTTGGATCCTACCTACCATGACTAGTTAAAAAAGTATAAAGGGATATAATTTTATAAATACACTATACTTATAGAAATTATTTTCTCAGTAAAAGGCATTAAATTCTTCGACGCAGAATAGTTCATCATGGTCAAATTCATGGCAATATTTTGGAAGTTAATGTTACATTGCAAATAATTTCTTCTATTTAGGTATAAATTGTAAACGATAAAATACTCTTTTACTAAACAGATACATTATGTATTTGCATTAGTAAAAACATAAAGATATTTATAATAATTAACCGTAATAAAAAATACCAGATAGTTTTAATTTCTCCAATTTAAAAAATCTTTTACGTTTCATGGTAAGTCTTTCGCAGTTTTGTAATTTTAACCCTGGTATACTTTTACAAATTCTTTCTTCCGGTTGCCAACACAAGGCAAGGTGCGTATTTTGGAACAACCGCATGGTTTTATAGTGAAATAAATGTGTATTGTTTAGTTTTAGTGAAATAACCGCAAAAATCTGTGCTTACGGTAAATCCTGTGATGTTGTTTTCATTATTTTGCCACCAGTTTACTTGGTGTGACACATTTATCTGCAGCTACGAGAGCGTTGCAATGCATTGATGTTTCCCACTGTCTTATTGATCAATAATTTGTTCTATGTTGTTTTGCCTTTTCGTCTATAAATAAATGCCAAAGGTAGTTGTAATATATAAGCTGTCTGCTCGTATACTTTAATACATTGCAGACTTCGTATAACATAACCTCACTTTGCAGTCATGTCTGCTTACTTCTGACATGCCACAAATCTAAGTCGAATCTTGTTATTCCTAAAATTTGGTTTTTATTACTTATTTTTAGATGCGTTCCGTCACAGTCAAGGATGTTGAACAAGACAAGATTGTCAAGACAGTCGCGGCCCATCTGAAGAAGTGAGTTTCGCGTGCATATTTTACACAATTTCTGACCAATGACTATACTAAAGTTATTCTAGTAACAAGTTATTAGTTATTCTAGTTATAACGAAGTGGTATACTAAATAAACTAATACCATAAGCCCCAGTTTCCTGTTTTAAAAACAATGTAATGAAAAAATATGGTCACCTAGAACATAAAAACTTGTTAGACTTTACTACGTTTAATATATTAAATCCATAGTAAATATCAAATACAATTGTTTATTTTCGATATAAAAAAAATCTATAATCAGAATACAAATTACTGACCACTAGTTCACTGTAAGTGGTACAACACTATTTTAGCCTGTAGAGTTTTAACTTATAAATAATAGATAAAATAATTTAGTAATCAAATATTATTTTAGGATGGGCAAAGTCAAGGTTCCTGAACATATGGACCTTGTGAAGACTGCCCGCTTCAAGGAGTTGGCACCCTACGACCCCGACTGGTTCTATGTACGCTGTGCAGCCATCCTCCGCCACATCTACATCAGGTCACCAGTTGGAGTGAAGACTGTCACTAAGATCTTTGGTGGTCGCAAACGCAATGGAGTCACACCCTCACATTTCTGCAGGTGAATATAAGATTAATATTATTGCAGCCCCCAGAAATAACTGGTTTAGGTTTTTCAGTTCCTTAGAATCTTGATTTCATTAATATGGCCCTCTTCTTAGTAAAATGGTGCGCTAACTATATTTTTAGATGCTTAGATAGCTACTAATCTGCTCTCTTATAAATTTATGATATATATACAAGAAAAGTATGAAACATATTTCTACAATATATCTTGAATTGTTTTCTAAGTATCAAATAATTTATTATAATTTAGAAATATTTTAAAATTGCAGTATTGTTTTGTTCATTTTATATAAAAAAAAAATATTGATGTGCATTTTTCTGTGTACTGTAGAGCATATTAGTCCATTATGAATTTATTCCCACACAACTTGTAAGTTTTTAATGTATGGAACAAACTATCATTTAGGTATGTCTGATAATTTTGTAGTCTTGAATTATTATCATCATTCTTCAATCCACAAGCTGGTATTTGTAATTAATGATACAGAATCTTCATTATTATATATTTCCATAAAATTGTGAAGAGTACATAGATTGACTGATCTTGGGTTAAATGGATCCTAGATAAGACGACTCGAGAAGAAATTTATCTTGCAAGTCAAATAATAAAAAAAAAAATCATTTTATGCATTATCTGTGTATAAGCTGACAACTGTAGATCAGTCTTTCTCATAGTGGAGGAATGTGGAACCTTGTGAGCACTGAAGGCTTTAAGGAGGCAGTAAAGGGTTTAGAGAATTAGGGGGTAATGATGTGATACCAAATTTTACCTAAACTAGTTCATTAGCTTAGTTTAACTCTGAAAAAAGAAAAGACTACATAATAAATGTAGTAGTATTTATTACAATTATAGACTAAGAACTAAAATAAGTTACTTTAGCTTATCTTGCATATCTGAGAATTTTTTTATACATATTTGCAAACTGTAAAATATGTAAATATATAACTATATTTGTAATATTTCGTAACTAGGATTTACCTTAGATAAGCAAAACTTAATAAGTTTGACTTGCACAAATATTATTATTTTGTATGAAGCCCTGTTGAATTTTTCCTTGTTATATATGGCATATTATATACATATTATTAGATTGCCAATATGCATTCTTCAAATTTTACAATCTGTTAAACGTCTCGAAATTCCTACCATTTTATTACACAATCTCAATCTCAGATCTGATCCCCAGAATAAACCAACTGAAATATGTAATTTGTAGGCAAACAAAACTGATCTCATTGTTCTATTTTCGCAATTCATTGAAAAAAGCGATTGGGATCGTTAATTAAAAATGGCGGAAATCGTATGAATCTTTTTTAAGAATCATCCAAAATTCTCTTTTCTATTATTATATAAATGTGACTAAAAATTTTAGTATAAAAATATGTTCATGTTTTTTTTATTTTCAGATCATCAGGCAGTATTGCCCGCAAGGCCTTGCAAGCTCTTGAAGCCCTCAAGCTGGTAGAGAAGGTACAAGATGGTGGCCGTATTCTCACCACCCAGGGTAGGCGTGACTTGGACAGAATCGCTGCACAGGTGCGCCTAAAGGCTAAACAACAGGCCAAGCAGCAAGTGATTGTCCTGTAAATTTAATTGTAATAAAAAAAATAATAACCCACTTTGTCTTTCATTTCTTGATAGAATTTTAAAAGGCGCCACCATTGCGAGAACAAACGACTTGTAGCAGTTTACAATTTTAAAATCTTTTAAAATAGCGGCTTTACCTATTGTGCAGGGTGTGCACTGTGCGCCGCACACGGGCGCAGTGTGTTAGGGGCGCCAGACAGTTCGATCGTCGACTATTTCGCCGTGCCTTCTTGAATGCGTTTTATCATGAAACAATTTTTAAAAGTAAGATTTATTATAAACTAGCTTCCGCTCGCAGCTTCGCCCGCGTGAATTTCGGACTTCAAAAATGGAGCCGGTCGCGAACGTTCGAGAATGTTCGTTTTACGAAGCTACTCGCTAGGTGATTCGCTAGCCTCTAGGTGCCAAGCAAGCCGCCTGCCTGTGCGTTCGCGACCTTATACAAAAATAATACTTATAGCATGATTCAGTATTCACGCATGATGGCTTATTATTAGCGTATTTCATGTATAACTTTGGTGTTTCTATACCGATTTCTATGATTCTTTTTTATGGAATATTTAATAATGTTAACTTTTTTAATTAGGGATGACTGAGAGTGTTATAAACGTAAGAGTAGACAAATATAATGAGAAAGCTATCGAACTGCTAAGCTATCGGGAGTTACACGTGTTATTGTAAGTCAACCATAAAAGATAGACATATGCTGTCGTGGGATATTTTTTACATAATTTTAAGGAGAACATTTCCGTCATACATGATTTCTGTGTAGCTTTTACCATTATGGTTGCACACGCGACGGAAGCTTAAAAAATGGAGTAACTTCTCCCGTTTTCCCAACATTTCCCTTCACTGCTCTGCCCCTATTCATTGTAGCGTGATGAAAAGTATACTATAACCAGCACAGGAGTATGACAAATAATTGTACCAAGTTTTGTTAAAATCCGTCGAGTAGTTTTTGTTTCTATAACGGTTATACAGACAGACAGACAGACAAAATTTTACTAATTGCATTTTTGGCATCAGTATCGATCCCTAATCACCCCCTGATAGTTATTTTGGAAATATATTTCATGTACAGAATTGACCTCTCTACAGATTTATTATAAGTAAGTATAGATTATCGCTTAACCATAAAAAAATCGGATTTCCTCTGACAAAACTTCAAAGCCCCTGCCGGACGGCCCCCGGATGCCCTTTAAACTAGGACAAATACGGGGAATTCCGGACGGATGGCAGCCCTACCCCCACGTAGTTCTACCTAATAACCAATTTATAAATGAGATATTCTTTACTAGTTTTTTTTTCACGACCGCATTGTACATGAAGATTCAAAATACGCACGCACGAGGAAAAGTAAAGGTAAGTTAGTTACTGCATTTTTACAATAAATAAAATGTACTATACTTAATAAATGACAATAATGAATCATATTGTTTTATCTGCAATTTTACATAGTTTACAGTACACGCAGGTCGTATGAAACACAAGTACATTTATTTTTGAAAAAAGTGGGTAATAATTATAGTCAGCCTAGATTTCTCACTCAGAAATTTGTCATAGGGACGGTAGAGGTAAGGAGAACCATCACGAGTGATCTCGTGTATGGAAAACTGTCAATCGAAATGTGCCAAATTATTGTGGCGCCACGGTAGCAAACGGATCAATTTTAAATATAGCGGCTAGTTATAAGAATTGGGTATTAAATTATGGAAGAAAAAAAATCTTGCACTTTTTTATGGTTGATGTTTTATATACTTTAACGCATACATACTGCAGTTTCATAATTCATCAACCTTTATACGTCAATTGTACTTTGCACCAGAGATATAAAACTTTTCAACTCGACAATTCCTCTTGCTACACTTACGCTATTGTAGTGGATTCTTATAGGTAATTTGTATTTTGCTTCTTACTGCTGGGCGGCTGATTCTCCATATAGGATTGTTCTCCTTACCTAATCCCTCCATTTTCTGTAGGTGCTTTGCCGTTCAGTGCTAATTGCTAAATGCAGAGCTAAATGCGAATACTTACTATAGCTTTGGGCGTTTCGTTTTACGGACATGCATATTTTGCCATTCCAACATTAAAATTAAAGCAGTATAATTACATTAAATATTATGAAATTACGGTAGACCCAACAGAACTGGTCACACTCTTAAATTTGATATTTGATAGAGGTACGTGGGTGGCAAAAAAACATAACTCTCATACCTTTATTGTATGCACTTAGTTCACTATTTTTCTATGATTGGTCAATAT
Source organism: Manduca sexta (assembly GCF_014839805.1). NCBI lineage: Eukaryota > Metazoa > Arthropoda > Insecta > Lepidoptera > Sphingidae > Manduca > Manduca sexta. Next base: position 8,392,224 of record NC_051125.1, on the reverse strand, counting down.
AAATACTCACCTTTAAGCACTTTGCCTCGCGGATGGGTTTCTAATGTTCTACTAATATTTTATTTCATTCGCGGAGAGCGAACCTAAAAATACTCTTGTCATTTCTTTGGTAAATTGCTTGCAAAATAACCCAATTTGGTGCGATTTCCTTAATTTTATGCCACTTAAATAATCCTGGCAACACTCTATTGTTGCTGAAGGGATGCACAAGCACAAAAATGTCGATGTTTTGAAATTGCAATCTTTTAAAAAATCATTAAAGTTATTCGGATTTATCGGATTTTTTTTTAAATATTATACCTTATAGCATCCGCCGTGCGGCTGATATATAATACCGTGCAAATCTTAAAACATGAAATAGAATCGTTAAATTTGTTAATTTTCTTCAACATATTATGACAAAAATAAAAGTGATAACATTACTCTGTCATAAAATGTTAAACAAAACAAAAGATGTATAGATTCGGAATCCATTTTATCGATAAAATTATATAACTTAGGGGTGTAATTGTATTGCATTAATTTATGATTTCATAAAATTATTCTTACTTATTTGTAAAGGAATTTAAATATTAAATCGATTCTTTGATTATAAATGTTATAATATCGATAAGTATTTCTTTTTGCATCCCTAAGGTTCCAGTCAATATTCGCACTTGGCATTTGATTTACAGCTAGCTTCACAATCTTTCATAGTTCATTCGAAATCTTGCGTGCGTCAGGTTGTGTTCAGAAATGCAGTGAACAAAATGTTGTTGTCTTTTCAATATCGTATTAGTTTCGTGGCATTTGTGTGTTTATTTTCTGGTGTTATTTGCGTCCGGCAATATGGAAGTACGGGAAATAATTTATACGTAGTGGAAGATACCGCTCAGAGTGGAGGGAAACTAACTGTAATCAATAGACATGATGATAGCGAAAGTCCCTTGTTGGAAAGGAGAAAACGAGATGCGGCCATACAGTCACCGACCGAGCAGAAAAACATCAGTATATGGGTAACGGGCCATTTCCTTATTAAACGCTAATTCTCCCCTTAGTCGTATAATTCGTCCGGCAGTGATGCAAGGGTCGTGTGGCGAAGTTTTTCTTTCTCGAGTACCATTTTCACTGTTTTGTAGACAATGACGTAGTATTTTTCAGCGAGACGCCGGCGATCTTGAAGGTCGATTCCCTCCGGTGTTTATATTTAGTTGTACTAACTAATTATAATTAGCTATAATGACTCGACGATTTATTTACAATCTACCCGTTTTTCTTATTCTCATATTTTTCAATTTTAATAATTTATCAAATAATGATTTTTTTTTAAATAGTGTAATTGCGCTGCAATTTCCTAATAACAAAGCTTAATATATTTTTAAACAACTTTATCTGTTCCTTTTGGGAATATTTGAAATCTTACAATTTTTTTGTTATAATGGAATTATTTTTTTTATCATCCTAGACCTTTCCCGCTATGGGAAATGTTTGTATACATAATGAATTATAAGAATATTTCTCTAAAATTGAGATAGAAGGTAGAATAGAGGCCTTAACAATGAGTTAAGGCCATAATAGAAATTATGACTAAATTTTTTTTGCATACTAAATAATTTCACTTTTGTTTACACTGAAAAATATGAATAAAAACAATACTGGATATAGAAACATGCATCATGTTATTGTACACAAATAGGTATTTTTAATTATCAATATCCTACATTATAGGTATGTTTGCTATCACTGCAATGTTTATAGCAGAGACTGATTGTATCCTTACTACTTATAATATCAGCCCTGTATTGTATACTGTCCCACTGTTGGGCCCGGGCCTCTACTACTGAGAGGAATTAGGCCTTAGTCCATCACCCTGGCCTAGTGTGATTGGTAGACTTCACACACCCTAAAAAATGCCTAGAGAATTTCTCAGGTATGCAGGTTTCCTCACAATGTTTTCCTTCACCGTTAAAGCAAGCGATAATTCACAAAGAATACACACATAATTTTTTAGAAAAGTCAGAGTTGTGTGCCCTTCGGATTTGAACCTGCGGACATTTGTTTCGGCAGTCCATTCCACAACCAACTAGGCTATCGCTGCTTTTTTTTTACTTACTACTTAGGTTCATTAAAAATATTCCAACACAAATCATTACTTGTTTGTATAAAATATTATCAATTAAGAAATCTACTAAAGCCTTATTAGTTAAAATATTCTTGATATTTAATTTAATTGCATATTAAAATTAAGCTAATAAGTAAACATGTTTTTAGACTACCCAATTGAAAGACAGCCATCAGCAACTGATGGTGCACTGGGTCGGTGAAGGTTCCAATGTCATTATATGCTTGGCTCGAGACTCAAGTCCAAGGAATAAAGGTGGACTTTCACCATCAGCCCTTTTCATCTCTTATGACTATGGCAAGAACTTCACCAACAAAACTGAAAGCTTCAGGCTTGGGTCAGAACCAGATAGTGGATATGCTCAGCTGGACAAATTCTTCAACCATCCGAAGTACCCTGAATTTGTAAGTGAAACTTGTATATTCTTTATAAATGGAAAAATTTATGATGAAAGTATTTGGACACTTCTATCAATTATAAGTGTCATATAAATAATTTCTTTGTATGTCATAATATGTGCATTGTAGAAAATGTTTTTTTGTCAAATCAAATTGTTTGGTCACCTTATTACTGACTTATTACTGACTTCATTAACTGAATTTCTTTTTCTTTTTTCTATCAGCACCTTTTGACTAGAGTTAGAGTTAGTCATAATCTCATAAAATCACTGTATACATCATTAATTCATCCACAAAGTTACATCACACCACTTTTTAAGTTGTGCCCCAAAAGTATTGGGGCACATCTTCATGGAAATCATCAATAGAAATTGTTCTGCTTTGATAATATTGGTTTTAAGCCCATTTATTTCAATAATTTATTTAAGAATACATCACACATGACAAAGAATGACACAATTTTTTTTATACACACAACCTGTTTTTTTTATTGAGATGAAAATAAAAAAAGTTATTTTGTGTACATACTTAAGTGAATAATAATGATCAGAGAATAATATGATTGGTAATATTAAGGCCACTTCTTTAATTGGGCTGAATGCACACTTTATAACCTGTTTAGTTGTTATTGAATTTTTTTGTTTTGTTTTTTTGTCATGAAGATAACATTATGATAATCTAGATAACACTGTAAATGTCACTAGGGTTTTACCAAAATTTAATAAATCATTAGATGTCACCTCTACTAAACAAAGAAAAATTTCTTATGATATATAAAATTGTTTATATAAAAACATAAAACATGGAGACTTCTTATCATAGTTGTAATAATTATAAATGACTAGTTGATATTTAATTACTGGGATAACTATGTTGCAATCAACTGCAGATTATTTTGTTATTAGTAGCTTTAATTGAATGTGTTTGTGGCAGGCCATGATAGTCATAGCAATTTAATAAAATTGTCACATAAGATAATATTCTTTTATAACTAATTGGTATAAGTCATAGTATTTTTCAATTAATTTCTTGAGGCGTAAAATTCTAAACTAAAAGTAATAGGTGAAACTGCTATTGTATAGCGTGTTGAAAATTTTTACCTTTTTATGATATTGTTTCATACTGTGATGATCGATAATCGTCTTATATTGTGAAAATCTGTAAGAGTTAATATTTATAGAAATGAAGAAGAGAGAACAGAAAATAGAAGTGAAATAGAATTCCACTAAACGTTATCTGATATTATATTATTATATTCGACGATTACTGTTTACTCCGACATCGTAAAACAGGCGCATATTCTTTTTCCATGGTTTATATTATACGCTCGCCAAATCCTATTGCATATTCATATTCTATGCAAAAACGTTCTAGAATATTCTCTTACTTACTATAATTATGTTATCATAGTTATTTAAAATATCACAATAGTGTAGTTCAATACGTGTACGTTTGCAATATGTGGGCCGCGATCGTTGCCCCTGTTCTTACCAATTGAAACTGTTATGCTTTATCCTTTCGACCCGTCACTGCGTAAACTGACAAATACAACTAGTACTGATGCTCTGGAGAGTTCCAGAAACGTCGAAATACTTTAAAATAAATCTAATTCTGATCTAGATAAAACATTTTATTGGTATATTTATAAGCGTAAAAGTGCAATTTTTATACGCTTTCGACGCGACTTTAATTCATTTCAACTCATTTGCATTTGCAAATTATTTTAGAAAGTTTCGTTTGTGATACTTTAACGCGGCTCAGTTTTTATTCTTGTTGATAAAACAATGAGCTAATTTCGTAGCAATTGGAAATGTGCGAAGATAGCAAAAAGTCATAAAAATACAATGTAAAATATAAATCTTAGTTTATTAATCGGATTTATTTGACTCTTCAATTTGCCACATAACAAGAAATTTTATTTATTGGGTCCACCAATGGCTTTCACATTACAACATTTTGTTACATTATAACTTAATGGAGTTTATAACGATATAAATAGCCACATTGATGCACTGAGAATTTACAGTATTTACACCATTTTTTTTTAATTTGTTGGTACTGCCCGTTTGTTTGTTAACGGCCAGATATTTTATATCTGCCCAGTGTTCTTGGCTTTGATTAAAGACCTGTATTCGCAACTGCTAGACATCATCATGAATACTAATATAATGTTTCAGTGCGTGTTCGTGGATTCTACTAATATGAAGTTATATTACACGAGTGACAATGGAAGGAACATACATAGGTCAGATCTGTCGTTCTCTCCTACTGAATTGGCTTTCGACGAGGAGTTCCCGGACAAATACGTCATCCTGGACAAAGTGGATTCAAACAGGAAGGTGAGTTGTGGAATGTGAACACAAGTACTGGTGTATTTATTTCACGTATGTATATTTGTCGTAGCAAAATACTAGTATTAAGTATTGTGGTAATAAACGAGTTTGTCTATAATGTGCACAAATTAGGGCGTAATTGTCTTGGCGCGAATCGTGTTCGTAAAAATCTGGCAACGGCTGGCCGGCTGTGTTGTACAGATAACAAAAGAATTTCAAGTTGTGTCCAAAACCATTATTGGGTATTGTTTTAAATATATAATACTTTTCCTGTTCTTAAAATAGATAACTTACTTCACCTCATTTGTATACAAAATGTACTCGGAAAGAAAAGTCGACAAACATCGACCGCATCACTGTAAAATTATGATAAATTGAAAAACAAACGGCGTGAACCAAAGATGATTTATTTTGTTTGATGTTTTTGGCTTGATAGTCTACGTTGTTGACAGACGATGTATGAGACTTTTAGGACATCATAAAAACGTGGACGTCTAATTATACCTTTAATGAACGCAACACGAATATTTGTTATGATCTGATTTGACTTTATTCAGTGGTCCAAAAATAGACATTTTTGTTTATTATACATACCTATAGTATGTCGGACATATGCTTATTGTACAACGGCAACAGCTAAGTAACACCTTATACGGTGTAAGACCAAACTATTTCGTCCGAAAGCCGCCATTTTATTCCGGCATAAATATGAGGGAAAAAATGAAAAATAGTTCTACGGACTGATCTAGGGTTTGTCTAAGAAATAATCTCTTATAATCCCACTTTTTTTTCACATCAACTTTTTTTGACATATTTATTCAGACAATTCATTCATTTTAGCTATACCTAACCCTCGATGGCGGAAAGACGTTCAAAATGATCCAAAGCTTTGTGAAAACGTTCTTCTGGTCGTCCGGGCCGGGGTACCCGAAGGTTTTCTACGTGGAGCGGTGGAAGCCGGACGGCACTAGCACGGTTTTCAGCGCGAGCGATCCCACCGACCTGATCAACGCCGAAGTGTTGTTTGAAGAGGCCAAGGACTTCCAGATCAAAGGGGATTATATGTTCGCCACCAAGCAGAGCAAAGAGGTGAGTGGCCCTTATAATAATACTAGTATTCATTGAGAATTTTAAAAACACGTGACAGTAGAGTTGCTCGCCTAATCGGAAACGTCACGAATGTCTATGAAGAGTACTAAGTCAACGGAAAATTTCGTATTGCGAATCTATGCACAACGCAAAATTTAGTTCCCCAGTATAATATAGTCTTAGGTCTTATAATGCTCAGTACACTAGCTAGTGGCAACATCGTGCCAGTACTTAAATAAATATTGAATTATAGGTTTGAAATCAAGAATAGTCACTAAGGCATTGTAGGTAAACAGCCATGTTCATCTCGCATTCATTACCTTATCACCTGCAATCTAAATAATAAAATATTGTTTTACAAAATAAAAAACAGTATATAACGATTCATGAACCTCAGTACACGCCGTCTATCCGCTGATCTAAATCCATCAATAAACATAGTAATTCTAGTAGGAAATAATTAATGTGGGCTAGAAGATTGTGGCTCTATCTATGTCGAAATGTCCTATATCGCGTGCGGTCTACAAATTACGACACATTTATTTGATTACAATATGATTGTACCTGTTGATAGGGGTCTTTACCCTATTACGGTGAAGTTAAGGTGCGTAATCATTTTAATACCCTATGCCTTGCTTATACTTTGAACATCGCCGTATTTATAATAGGTTATGATTTCACGAGTATTTTCTTGTATGCATATTAGTTTTATTATTTCGGTGATATTTATTGATTTGTATGAATTATTTGTATTACATGTTAGGTAATTATACTAAGTGCACATAGAATTACATTTTAATACTATTCAACTTCTTAACAAATAACCGGAAAAAAAACCTTGTGAGCATCGGGTATCTAGTCCAATATTTTTAGTTGTGCTATTTTTGTTAACTGTGATAGTAAATACAGGACAATAAGTTTAATTGGAATGTTTTTCTAAATATGTAACACAATTTTAGAAAAAGGCATTGTCCTTGATTTTCATATATATGAATTGTTGCTAACAAGACAGCGATAGTTTTATGCATACAGTAATACAATCCGTACAGCGATAACTGGCGATTACCTGGTCAGAGAAACTACATTCAAAACAAAATAATGTAATGTATTCAGTCAATTGCAAAGTTCATTTAGTATATAAATTATTAATCGGTTAAATTTTAAAATAATTCTGTACTTTTTTATTCCTCTGAACTATTAACCGGGGGATACCCGCGCATTGATACTCGGAAATTCGAAATATTTAATAAAGTAACCGTGACATCAATATTTCATTAACTACAATACTCGCAATTATCCGTCCTACCATTTTCGCGTTAAGAAATTATTTGTCTCATTAGCGGTTTAACGACAAATTTATGAATTGTTTTTAAGTTAGTTATTAGCATGTTTAGGTTGATAAATACGCTATTGCATAAGTTTATAATAAACGACAATAATTAAATATAGAGAAAAATTTTCGTTTCAAAGTGCTACAAACATTGACGTATATTCTATAGACACGAACGTCCATATAAACTATTTGTTCAACATGTGAACTAAAATGAATTATAACTTATTTATTCACTTGAATAACAAATAATTTTACTTATTTGATTAATATTTTTATTCACATCCAGGTTTGCACTTAGACTCGTATTTTTATATTATGAGCGCCACTCCGTACACAACCACAAGCATCATATTGACACCATACTAGAATCAGTTTGAATGGATCACCATTCAATTCAGTTATAGTAGTAGTATATATATATCGATGGCTACAAATAATTCCGTATTCCATATCATCGTCTCCAATTATATTGTTATCAGACGTTGCACTGTCGCGTGAAAGTGATGTTATTTGTTTATAATACCATTATCAATATATTGTGTCTGTTTACAAAATTGACTAGGAAGCTTTGTGTTATATTTTCACCAAAGTATATATTGTTTGAGTCACTTTCTGTTGTGGCGCGGAAGAGTGACTTATCTGCACTTTTTTTAAATGAATTGAAGCTTAAGGAATATGTCAACCAGTAAGGGACGCTGTTTTCGTTGACAATTGGTACAATTATGCCGGCTTATTGTTTTTAACGTTCTGTTAAGACTCGATATTAAAAGGAGGGATTACAAACTTGAGATTACAAAATATTTTCAGAAACAAATATATTTAGATTATACAAAGAATGCCCTCTGCGGAAATCGGAGATGTGACCTCTAGTTTGTCACCAATGTACTAATCTACTAGGGCTGCCACCCGTTCTTAATAATAAGTATGTATTGCTCGTTATTTTGAGTAATTATACTCTATAGTGTATATTTTATGAGAACGATAACGTACCCAAAAATACTTTATTTAGCATGATTTGATTTCTTTGGATTTCGTTTTACATAATATAAAAAAATAATTGTTTATCAATAAGTTTTAAAATAAATTTAATTTTACTATGGTAATTTGTAATATTTAATTTTAATACTGTGAATTACTGCGAGTCCGCATTCACAGAAAGATTTTTCTGCGATAAATAGCAATTAGCGAGACGAAATATACAAAGCGTCTTTGAAACTACTATAAAATAAACAAGTAGGTACCTAGTTATTTGACAAAGATAATTTTATTTTATAAAAGTAATAGTTTTATTTGAGCAAAATACGTTTTTAGGCAAAGCAATTATTACATTGATAACATGTAATTTTTTTTACGTTTAAGTAACCGATGTACTTTATATGCACAAAATAAAGTGGCAACCCTACTATCTACCATGCTGTAAAGGTCATCTAAATATTATTTTTAATCTCTCGTACGAGACAATTTTCTTTGAATAGAGTTTAGTTTATATTACTTCTTTAAATACGGCATCAATTCTAGTTAATTCCAACTATGGCTTCGTTATATTTCTTCGGATTAGTTTACCTATATTGTTTTATGCAGCATTATGCAAAAAATATAATTGATTAAATAATATAACGTTCGCCAAATGGTTATATTTCGATTCCCCGTATTGGTGTCAAATGTTTGTGTTATATTCTAATATTTGTTCAAGGCATTGAACTTGTGGCATTAACCGTCTACATTTGATAAACTTGCTTATTTTGTCCATAAATTCTAGTACTTTACAGTGGCATTGTTATTACGCGCCATTTTTTCCTGGATTTAAACAAAGTGTAGTTGTTACATTACTAAATCAAAACATATTTGTAAAGTAACAGGAAAAATCAATAGTTTGATGTCGCATTAAACGGCCTTGCATTTTGCAATTTAAAGTAACACATGTATTACAAACTATACTGTAGAGGGCGTTATAGCAAATTAAATAGAAAACTAATAAACTGGAACAAATGATATGCTATACAATATACCTTGTAATTCAAGAGAATCGGATTATTAATTAGGTGTTATTTTGCACGTCCAAATAAAAGGCATTTATTGGGCCTTGGTGTGTTATTGTGTGCTGAAGGGGTATTGGCGTAACCGCGGTTGATGATTATTATCTGTTTGGTAATGTAGAGTCGGTAGATAGAATTTGGACAAATTTTTACGATTCCTCCGCGACGTCAACCTCTTATGGAGGAGCCTGCCCGGAACTAGGATTTGTGGCGTTGGCATAAAAATCCAAATCGGTTCTCGAAATTAAAATTATTAATGCATTTGCCTACATTTTTGATTACATAATTATATTATTTATAATATACGTACAGTGACTCATAGGTAATATTTTACATCAATAGGCTACAAATCATAGAAATTATGAGTCGAGTACTCATTTATTTAAATATTAAATAAATAATGATAACATGGATTATAACGGCCATTGTTCACATGAACCGCTGTTTCCAAGTAAATAATACAAATTGCGTTAGTTCATACAATCAACCACAAAGAGGTATTGAATTTCATATTGTCTTTCCTTATTAGTTTGCCACTGTATGCATTTTGAATTTGCTATTTTGACAATTACTTATAGAATAGCCTCGATGTCATAAAATGTGATCAAGCTAAACAATTGGAAGTTGATTGAAAGCAATGATCATTGCACATAATTTGCAATTAAAAAACATCACTCAATTCTGTGATTTTAAGTCTAGTCTGGCATATGTATTTCCATTACCTGCTTTATCTTTGGTTATACAATCGTGATCATAGTATGCTGTAATATTATTATAGTAACTCAAGGCCAAATTAAAGTCAACAATGCTCTCTCGCCCTTTGTAGCAATTCATACATTCATCACACGGTGCGTCGGCTGTCAGTCTCCCTGCAATAAAGCTGCGCCGGAGTTTAACGGAGGAAGTCGCTTGTTGAGTGTGAACGAGCCAATTTGTCCATCTTGCTCGCTCTGTGCTGCTTGTCACGTTCATAAATTGTCCAAATCACAGCCACTTGCCTGCTTTTATACGCGAAATGTATGAAATACTGGTTTCATCCGTTTGGCCCGCAAAGGTCTTTCGAGTTCGGTATTCACTATAATATAATTGAAAGTATTGTGTAAAAATAGCTTCGATTTTCGAAAACAAAAAAAGTTTGTTATCGTCTATTGCCCTCCCCTTGGTAACTACAATTAAATGAATGAGGTATTTAATCATATTTAAGCTGCGCAGCCGAATCTGTCAGTACCGCCCACCACTTCTACTTAGGGGTTCTTAATAGTTGACCTAGGAACTATAAAGTAACATCTGTTTAGTAGTGGTGAAAGATGAAATTATCCTAAGGGAGACCCGACACAAAATATACGTACGTATGCATAAATGCGGTGTGCAAATTGTTCTAATAATAATTTAAAATCAACATAATTCCATACATATTATAAAACAAAGTTCCCTTTTCTGTCTTGTGTTATCGATTTTCTCAAAATCTACTGACTGGATTTTTATGAAATTTGATATGGAGATAGCTCAAGACCCTGAGAAGGTTATAGGCTACTACTACTACTTTTTATCCCGGGAAAATTTATAGCGGGATTTTTATCCCGAAAAACACTGACGCGCGCGAAGCCGCGAGCAAAAGATACTTCTACATAAAAGGAAGACGGCAGGAATCGCGTTGTATGAATCGTTGGCCACTGCTGTTTAGTTTGATGGCATCATCCTACCCGCTTAGATAACGAGACGGAACATGTTTAAGTGACTCATTGCCCCCAGTCGATTCGGAACTAGTTTGTACATTCAGACATTGCACATGGCGTTTGCAATGATGAATCACCGTGTTTGTTGGTTTACGGATTATAACATCAGAGTTCATAGTTCTTTTATATATTTGCGTCGACAAACGATCATAATATTGTAAATGTTGAAGTAGTACTATGTACTTCGTAAAGCTATACTTGCCACGGATTGACTGCCTCGGTTTCGTAGTTATAATTGTACATGATACAAGTACGGCTACCACGCTGAGGTCCTAGGTTCGAATCCTGGGTCGGCCAAATTAATTAAAACTGGGTTTTTCCATCTTAAAAATTACTCAGTCAGGAAGTTGGCGGTGTGATACTCCCGTGTCTCGGAAAGCACGTAAAGCCGTAGGTCCTGCGCCTGATCTCTCTCCGGTAATGTCTGCTTGCTGTCTCACCGAACTATGAGCGTGAAGGAACGGAGTGCACCTGTGTATTGCGCACACACTTGTGCACTATAATATATCCTGCGTACCTGGCTGACCCCCTTGGGATTGGCCACCGTGGCCGAAATTCGGCTAGGAGGAGGGTATGGTTATGGTTAAAGCAATACTTGCCACGCTAGTGTAGCTATCGGTGATAGCAGACATCTAGATATAGTTTTGTGATGAAATGGCAGTAGATGATGATTTTATGTATAGCAATAATTTAGGTGTTTATGTATCTATAGTGTTATTCTATTGCACATGCTGTAGAAGGTACTGCGTTTTAAGTTCGCCTTTAAAATGGGATGCAATTCGCAAAGTGAAAGCACTGGAAGAATCGTCGCCTCCTTGGTCTAGTGGTAGCATGTATGGGTTGTGGATCTAGATGGCCTGGGATCGATTCCCAGCTCGAGCAAAACTTGGGTTTGTCGAACATGGAATTGTGGATAAGTGTCATTATGGCAGATTTTTTTGTATAAGTAAGTCCTAAAACCCGAGGCGTGTTCAATGGCAGGTTTCTATAAAAAATCTTACTCGTTATTGTCGGTTTTCTGGCAAAAAATAACCAAATAGAAGAAATTTTGTTTGACATACTTACATATGAGTCATTTTGATTCGTTTCATTTTTACCGTTAACGAGTAGTTAGCGGTAGGGATAATTTATCGGAATTAATATTGTAAAAGATTGTACGCGAGACTGTTTTATTTATTTTTTATTTATTTATTTGTTTTGCGATACTATATGGTGTCAGCCAGCTTGATCGCGATAAGACTTCCGAACAAAGATCTAATTGACGCAGCGGTTTCTACGTAAATCCGCTTCGTGGAATAGTGTATCAAATTATAGCTCAGTGTACGTTATATGAACTTCATGTTTATATCAACAGAAATATTACACAACTCATTAATAGTAAGCAAAAATATGCCTACGTCCTGCCTTCTCGGAACTACAGTGAAAACCGGTTATAGCGAGATTGAAGGGACCACCGAATGTGGACGCTATATCCAATAGTCCTTATAAACGATACTCTTTTTATGCATTCATTTAAAGAGACCTTGTTATTTAGTCGTTATAACTGATGCGTCGCTATAACCGGAGTCGTTATAACCGGTTTCTACTGTATTAAGAAACACGACACACACGTGTGTTGTTTGATTGTGATTTGGGTCACATTTTTTTATAATCTATGTAATAGTGATTACAAACGGTTTGCTATAATGAATGCATGAAAACTGTTTTTCCTTTTTGTGTTCTGTACTACATAATTTGTTTACTTTTCCTGTTGTTTTATACGCAACATTATATTTATAGTTTTGTTGGCCAGATATAAAAATGTCAAGAAAAGGACAATTATTCTTCTATGAATTATCGCGTGTAACAATCATACATTTTATTAAACTTTACATAGATTTTAAAAATATAACGCATTGACTGAGGTAATATTTATAAACTCCTATGTTAAGATGAAAGGGCGGATAATTATATTATGATGAAACTTATATCCAAATAAAGAGTTTTTATTCCGTACGTTACATATATGGCTTCGACGTGACACACATTTAACTGTACACAATAAAGGGCATTAAGTGTTGTATAAGTTAGTGGGCGGGGATTTTAAGTGCTTCGGTTACAATCTTTAAAAGTCGCAATAAATAAACTTAAGTGGCTATCGTTCAAGGGCGTCGCCAAAAGGGGAGCTGTTCCCCCGCTAAAGAATCCAAAATAGTTGCCAAATGTAAAGCAACCAAGGTCATAAGTTTTTGACTTGACTTGCTTGATCGATCATTCCCGTACGTCGAAACTAGAATGAATTCACCATTTTTCATTCCTAATATTCAGTATGCTCAATTATGTTCTGTTGTATGTTAGTGTTAAAGCGGGAGAGGGAGAGTTTACCTACAATTCATATTTTTCTCAGTCTCCATATCAACTTATATGTCTGGAGATTTAGAAAATAACCGGTTCTACGCAAGATCTATGTTCTGTGGACATTCTCCAGTTGTCTTGCCTTCCGAGCAAAGCCCTAACCTTGAATTCACAAGGTTTCAATAAATATGCGCACTGCAATAAAGGATTAGTCATAATCGATCAAAGGTATGTTATATTACAAGACGGTTAAGTAGTAATTGCAGTTGTTAAAATTTTGATTTGAGAACCTTTGTTCGTCATTATTTGGTCTTTAACTGCGAATAATAAGAATGAAATGAAAAGATGTAATCTTGAGTTGTGATCACAATCAAAATACTCATTTTATTTACTATACCAAAAGTATTATATTCTTACATGAAAATTTACGATCCTTTTATAAAAAATAATGTATTATTTGCGCCACATTTCAGTCTAATAACGGACGGAAGTTGATTTGAGGGCGGAATAAGCGGCTCCATCTAGTGTCCGTTCAATATCCTGTTTGGTTTTAATTTTCTTTTAATATTTTTAATGAAATTATATTATATTTAGTAACATTGTAGTTTGATCGTTAGGTATATTCATAGAGTTCATGCTGGATATTGGAATTTTTTAATACTTATTTCGTTTCCATAACTTTGTTATTAAAAAATAATCTTTTGTTTACCACAATAAAATTATCACAGGGTGAGAAGTATCAATTAAAACTATGAAAAAACAATATTAGGATTTTCTTTTTATAAAATCAAGTTTTTGATTACCCTTCACGTTCATAATTTACTATCGTTATACGTGTATATTTAATTTGAAAACACGTTGTTCTTTGTTATATGATGATAAAAAACAAACGAACGATATGATAAATTGGCCAATCGCAACTGTAAATACAAATCGATAAGTACCTAAAGAATGTTTTCAACAGTTGAGTCCTTAATGCCATTTTAAAATTTCTTACCTAAGCTATGTGAACGAAAAGATCTTTAAAAAAATTGTTTGCAATGTTTCGTCTTTCACATAATATACTGATAATATCAGTCCTGTATTACATGCTGTCCCACTGCTGGGCACGGGTTCCCTCTGCTACTGAGACGGATTAGGCCTTAGTCCACCACGCTGACCTAGTGCGGGTTGGTAGATGTTACATTCTTTCGAAATTATTTTGGAGAATTTCTCAGGTATGCACGTTTCCTCACGATGTTTTCCTTCACCGTTAAAGCAAGCGATAATTCACAAGGAATACACACATAACTTTAGAATAGTCAGAGGTCTTGAAATTTGAACCTGCGGACATTCGTCTCAGCAGTCCGTTCTATTCCCAACTAGGCTATCACCGCGATTTTTCGTCTTTAAAGGTGCGAAATGATGTATTACATAGACATAACAATTTAATCGTTATATTCGCGAAAACGCAAGTGCCAATAATGATTCATAATTAAATGTCTACAACAGTTTACATGACTCACGTACATTGAACAGGTCATTATCGTTATGATGACAATATCGTAAGAGTGTATGCATTTTTAGAACAATGTGCTCGAACCAAAACACTTGCTTTTGTATCGCTCACATTGGACTGTGGGTGTGCGATTTTTTTCTTTGTTCTCTGTTTATTGACATTTCGAAGTCGAGACTTCCTTGATGTAAGGTCTCGGGAGGCAATGTAATTACCTACATCAATACAATATATGTATACTGATATATAAAGCTGAAGAGTTTGTTTGTTTGAACGCGCTAATCTCGGGGACTACTGCTTCGAATAGAAAAGTCTTTTAGTGTTGGATAGCCCATTTATCGAGGAAGGCTATATGTTATATAACATTACGCTATGACCAATATAATGGAGCATGGAAACAATGAAAAATGTTGCAAAAATGGTCAAAATTTATTCCTTTTAAGAGCTTTACTCGCATGCGCTGTATAAATGGTTAGTTACGCAACAAATATGTATGACGAAATTGTTCCCTTTAAAAGTGTCTTAAAGTATATTTTAAAAGAAAATCACTCACCGCATCCGGCTGCTTGACTGAGTGCGATAAACTCCAAATCATCCAACTTTTTTCATTAAATTTGGTATGGGAAGGACGTAGGTTACATTCTATCCCGGAAAAATATATAGTGAGACTTTTATTCTGGAAAACTCTATCACGCGAGCGAAATCGCGAGCAAAAGCTAGTCATATATATCAGGATTCGGGATAGTATAAAGATCAAAAAGAATTCGATAGCCGAGAGCAGTCCAATACATGTTTTGTTTTAATTTGTTAACATATCCGTCCTAATTACAAACTTTCTACTGAAATGTTAATTCGCTGCCTATTACAGTTGAAGTGATAGCGGCCACACAAGTCTGTCTGATAGTCCTTTATCTTTATCCGAAGAAGATGGCACAGTTGATATGAATTCGTAAAAAGCAAAGACATTATTTTTGGCTGTACCACTTGGAAGTTATTTCGAGATGCGGGACGTATAAATTGTCAATTTTACGGTTATTAAACTCGTGTACATGTGACCTTACTGAGTGATGTCTTTTAATGTTGGTATTTCTTTTACTTGTTGCAACCATTTATGTTTATCTCTCTACATTTATTCTTGGTTCCATTATAAAGTAATTAAGAAATCCAGTAAGATAATTATATGAAAGTACAGCCAGCCATAAAAATATCTGAATAAATTCAAATCGCCATTAAACTTTTGTTTTCTTATCAACATTTTTTTTTCGTAAGATAATCTTTACAGGGTTTACTTTATTTTAGATAAAGAGCAATATTACAATTAAAGTTAATATGTAGAATAGTTTTGAAATTGTTCAGCTACTTTCGGATCTGACTGTAGGTACTTAATTCTAGAATACATACAGACTTTATGACTAGGCACAAATAAAGTCGCATTTCTATTTATTTATCAATTAAATATCACAAAAGCTTCAAGTGGAAATGCACCAAGACGCTTGAGTGAAAAAAAAAAAACAAATAGACAAAATAAACCAAATCAGCTTACAGTATGGCATGGTATAGTCTATGGAGCTTGTAAAGTACAAGGTTGGATACGACAATATTTCCATAGTTGCAAACCAGTACATAAATTAAATATCCATATACCACCCCTACTGGATGTGTTACGTGAAATATAAAATATTGTTTCTAACCATTGTTTGGTAGTTGTTAGTTATTGTTTATTTTAAATAAAGTGTTTATAACTACAATTATATACATCGCTTGTCTGATGCATTAATATTGTTTACCATTATTGCGTGCAATATTATTATTAGCGATTATTTTTACTGAGTTTCCGCCCTCTTCTGTTCGAAGATATTCCGAGACATGGATAATGTATTTGTTTACTCGCGCTGAGTTCTTTTGTACTACCCTTACCTATATTGCAATTGCGTAATTAATGAGTTTCAGAAATATAAATAAAAAGGTTATTCTGTGTTTTTGTTTCTATTTCTGAATTATTTTAATTAAAACTGAATTATTAATTAAAACTGAATTATTTTCGAGAATAGTTAGAATTGGCTTCGTTTAAATAAGAAAATAGTTATGGAATTATTTAATTCTTTAAACACACAGTCTTACTTATAAACTTGTTTTAGCGTTAGAGGTGATTAAGAATTGCTTAAATAGCTGCCAAAAAGCATCACCAGTTTCGTAGTTTAAACCTTATTAAGAGGCAAGATCGGGTTTTGACTTACAGCTGATCGAATAAATTTGTGTTTTAACTAAGCATAGTTTTGCAATTTTTTTATAAGTAAGACTGATAATTTGTAGGTGTGTATAAAAGTATAATCTAAAAAAAATATTTTAAAACATCCGCTACTCGTAATAACAATAACAACCAGTTTATTTTTAAACACAGAAACAAGTTGGCTCAAATGAAATGCAAAATTATATACTCAGATCTACAATGCTAGTAAAAATAAAATGATCTAGGCTTTACACTCACATACCAGTTTTGTAATGACAAGCCGACAAGAACAAGTTGCAGTTTCTTAACTTCACTCACGCGGTAAAAAAAAACGAATATAAAGATCGGAACATAATGTGTAGTACAACATATAACATAACATAATAATAAGGTTCAGTAAAGCCACTTTGCCAAGTTAATATAAAAAAAAAAAAACATAATGATTATGATGACGGTTGTAAAATGATTACATTGGAACACGAAATATGAAATGAAATGCATTATTCATGTAGGTAATTAATTATAGCTTATAACACAAGTCCTAAAGTAGAACAAACAGAAGCGTTTATCGTTCCACGAACTATTGTTAAGTCACAAAAATAGAGAGGTCGATAATCGTGTTAGTGGAAGTAGGTTCGACTTTTAGTCGCAATAACGTGTCTTGCTGGATACCTATCTACCTAGATAGACATTCCGGATTTAGCCAGACAGAATGGCGCCATTCGGCTCGCCTAAAACATATTCCGAACTGTGATATGATGAAAATTTACAAGATATATCATTTGTAATATCAGTCTTGTACTATATATACTGTCGGACTGTTTGGCACGGGCTTCCTCTACTACTGAGAGGGATTAGGCCTTAGTCCACCACGCTGGCCTAGTGCGGATTGGTAGACTTCACACGCCCTCAAAATTCCTATAGAGAACTCCTCAGGCATGCAGGTTTCCTTACGATGTTTTTCTTCACCGTTATTTATTTTTTATTTGTGAAAATTGAATACGGTACGATAGCACTCTGAGGGCCTTGGTTCGAATCCCGGGTCGGGCAAAATGATATTTGGGTTTATCTGCTCAATATCAGCCCGGAGTCTGAAATTTGTGCCCGATATGGCAATAGGCTCGCCTTCTATCACATCCGGGGACGGAACACACTTGGCGAAAAGTTGGTGCTCTAGTTCGCCTCTGCATACCCCTTCTGGCATAAATGCCTGATGTTATGTGTGTGTGAAAATTGATTAACGTTGCTTTGTTATACACGTCAAAGATACGCAAACCCTAGGATTACATATGAAGAGATAAACATTACATTTATTGTAAACGAGATATGGAATTTAAAAGAACGTAGTTACAATTCCTATGTTATTTTTGAAGTCATAAAGTTTTATGATTCATCTATTGCAGTTAATTTGTTGAAAGGTTATGATTAGCGAATCGCTGACGACAAAGTAATTAGGAAGAAGTAGTTTATATTATGTAATAATCTATAATAATAAATCATGGTAGCATGTCGTAGACTGAAGTACTGTATAGTGTAGACTGACTGGACTTGGGTGTGTCCCCGGTGTTGTCGAACTAAGTCACAGTGCTCATAAACTATCAGGCGGGGCAACGACCGTCATAGTTACTAAAAGAAGAATCTTAACGGTTTATTTATGTTGAGAGGTCATTAAAGTATTGATGAATTTAATTAGGAAGAAAATGTATTAATGTAAATCGTAGAAACATGCGCTTTTTCTTTTCAGGGGTAGGCAGAGACACATCACTCTTAAATTTCGTCAGCTATGTTAGGTCCAATGTAATAGAGGACAATGTGTAAATTTTTTTTTTTTTTTACAGAGAAACACGTTACACCTATACATTTCTCATCAACGAGGACCGTTCTACAAAGCGGAGTTCCAAACCGAGTTGGATCTTCGTAAGTTCCATATCGCAGATGTGACCGACAAACGTATATTTGTCTCTGTCATGCACACGGAGTCGCTGGCGAACCTGTACGTGTCCGAGATAGGCAGGAACTTCACTCAGTACAATTTCGTGTTAAGCATGGAACAGATTCTGTGCTACTTCCCCGATGGGAACTGGAGGAATAGTTGGCTGGAGTAAGTATTTATATCTGGTATTTTAAATTATTATACTTAATTATGAGTGTACCCTAGAGGGTAGGAGTGGGGGATGGTAGAGACAGGCGCGGGTAGCTGCTACCTTCTCAATTTTGTTTCCCAATGTAATGGAAGGATGGATATATGTGTTGAGACGTGTTCTTGGTTTTAGGCAATGACGTTTTATAAATAGACGCGTCAAACACTAACAAAATGGCACATAAAAACGGCGCACTATTTGCTATATTCACGTACCTGTACATATAATTACAAATTGGCTCAAAGAAGGAATAAAAAGATGCAGCACACATTCGTTAGAAAAGGATAATATATACATCGACAGTTACGTAACAACGTTAGTGCCGCACGCTCATTGGCCGTCACGTCGGGCAATTACCTTACTTTCGTCTTGCCAGTATTGAGCTCGGACAACGTTTCTATGTAATAAAAACATTTTAGATTTAGGCTCTTTATTTGACTGCACTCATTATACTAATACACTACGTTATATGCCTTATATACTAACTATACACACTACAGCCAACGCACTTATGTATTCACTTGTGATGATTTATTCCCATGATTTCCTTACACGACTGCAGCACAAACTTGCCTTTAGATCTGACAAATAATTCAAATAATTTGTTCTTTTAGGGATGTAACCGAAGATCCATTCACGGATTTATACCGTGTAGAAGGCCTAAAAGGAATCTACATAGCTTCTCGGGTAGATTCCAAAGCGCCTGTCGCCAACATCGGCCCGGAGCACCTGATATCGTTGATCACCTTCGATCATGGAGTCACGTGGTCGCCTATCAAACCACCCACTGAAGATGAGAATGGTAAGTGGATATAGAATGCTAGAAATGAAGATGTTCTGAGTTTTATGGTTTATGAAAACTGTTTAATTTTCGAACTGTATCTACATACATATATATATGTACATACATTTAGATATGATGGGGTAACAAAGGCAGCTATTTTTAACCTAAGTGGTAGTAAATAATAAAATTCAGTGGAAGAATATTGTTGTCAGTTTGAATTACTTACGTTATTTATAAAATAGTAGAATAAAAAAATACTTTCGAAATAGTCTCTTTATTTTCAAAGTAGTTTTATTACTTTTTAATATACATCTGTAAACATCAATGCATATTAAAATAAATGACTCCTACGGCGAGGCTCAAGATCCCGAGCCACCGGTGATTAGGGATTCAAAGTGAGCAATCTTAAAATGCGTGCCGTGACCAGCCTTGCTTCTTCTACACCTAGCTCTTGACCCAATGGGAAATACTGGCGAAGATAGTTGAGGTTATTGGTATCAACCTATAAATACAAAGGATAATCTGGACAATAATTGTAGAGTCGACATCACTCACGTCAGCATATATTATGATTAACAAGTTCATGCTCAGACGTATTCACTAAGCCGTTTAGCTCTCGTGCCAACTCATTCGAAGCTATTATTACATAAAATATACCAATTTTGTAACTCGTTATGGTTTCCCTTACCGTTTTTTGTAATTTCCTGTACAAAGTAAACAAATGTACGTGTCGTTGAGCGTAATATTTTACCTTTATACTATAGCTGGTCACGCGATCTGTCTAGTAAGTTCTCCTCGGGGATAGTTGAATGTCTGTTTTGTACGTTGCGAATAGATAAAGTATAGGTGTAGGTGATGATTTAGGGCTAGTGGTTGAGTTTATAATATGGGTAAATAATTTTCGCTGGTTCCACGAAGCTATTTTGTATCCAATCCAATTTATTCTGTTTGGCTGTATCGTTTATACGAGAACTGTGCCAATGTCAAGTTTGAAAAGCAGAAAACACGTGCTATATTTATGAGAAAAAAAGTCTTTGGCCAGGTGATTATGAGAAAAGAGTATACGTTAGTATACTAATGGAATAAAAAACAAAAAATGACTATTTTTTAGATAAAGTTATAATGGATGTAGGTAATTGTTTAGTGATTGAGCTTGTAATATGGCGGTGGTAAATTATGTTTCCTAGTTCCAGGAAGTATTTTTTTTTATGTTGGATGACAAGATATTTAATTTGTTCGACAATTTAGATAGATCAACACGTGTTGTTTTATCACTGGAATCTAGATGTATAAATACATAACTATGTATGTGGGACAATTTATACAGCTGTGAAACATAAGCAATACGATATTGGAAAGGTGATCAGGTCAACAACCTAAAAACATAATGCGCACAATTTTTATTTCGTTCTTCAGCATTTAGTTTATAAAAATTCTATTTCATGCTGATAGAACGGCCTTGACAATTTATTATTCCGTAGCTGACGTGAATGGTTGGTTATTAAGGATATGTTTCCCTTTTTGTATATTAATTTAATTATTTAAATACCCTGCAATTGTCGATATACTGATTGACGTTATCACGCAATCTTCGTGCGTTCGCGTCGGTTTACAGTTAATTTTTGTATGAGAACGTAAATAGATAATGTTTTGAAATTATAATGCAATGGTATACGAAATTCATTAAATGACTGTAGACGTCCTGGATTGATGATTTCCAAATAGAGTAACAACACTGCATATTGTCCAACACGATTCGCCATCACTAGGTTTCCCTCAGAACAAGAACAAGCGAGGTTTCCTACAGGAGAATGGTATCAAACAGGCTGTCATGCGTCAAAATTAAGCCAAATACGTTATTGAAAAGAATTATATGAGTGGTTACATCCGTGTGGTTAATTTATTATACTATACTCTTTATCAACAATTTTTAACCAACTGCGTACAATCAGCGTCATGTTATTTTTTTTGAATTTTTACTATTTTAAATTTAATAACTATCGCAAAAAATATAACTTAAATGCAGTTTTAAAAAATAAAAATAAAATCATCGAAATCGGTTCACCCAATCAAGAGTTCTGAGGTAGCAAACACACAAAAAAAACACACACACACAGTCGAATTGAGAACGTCTTCCTTTTTTGAAGTCGGTTAAAAATAGATTAGTGTCGATATAGGATCAAGGATTAACATTTTATTTATCGAAAACGGTCGATAGTCCAGTCTTTCAACTGGCTATATGTAGTTTATCGTAATATGTTTCTTACATAGCTTTAACGTTCAGGTAAACCGCTGAGCTGCCACATCGAGAACTCGTGCAGTCTACACTTGTGCCAGAAATTCAGTCAACTGTATCCGGTAACAAGGTAAACATGAACATTCATTACATATTAGAAACAAGCGTGTTAGCAATTTGATTATCATTTGCTATACGTTGACACCGTAAGAGTTGACGTGGTAGAATTTTTATTATTATCTAGTACTTATTCTAATATGCTACTAATATTATAAATGTGAAAGTTTGTGAGGATGGATGTATGTTTGTTCCTCATTCACGAAAAAACTACTGAACGGATATGGATGAAACTTTACAGTAATATTGGTTATTCATCAGAATAACACATAGGCTATAATGTATAATGATTTTGTGTCATTTGGTTATAATATCACGATACATGTCAAGAAATTCGGAAAAAAATGTATGCCGGAAAACTCATTCACGCAGGCGAAGCCGCGAGCAAAAGCTCGTACTATATATTTTCGAGTATTGATAACAAGAGTTGGTGAAACTTCTATATAGATAGTAATAGTGTTGGCTTTAGGGTGGGGCTCTCGGATGCCTTGCGCGCCAGGTCCCTTTGTCAACAAATGTAGGGGCGTCTGCCTTGAACATCGTCACCAACGTATGACTCTTGATAAAAATGTGCTTGGAACGTAAAAAAATATGTACTCAGAAAAAAGGGGAACAAAATTTGTTTCACTTCGGGCGCCCAAAAGCTACTGTAAGTGTACAAAACGAAATAGTTATTACAAATTGTTCTGTCTAATCTGTCTTTGTTATTTGTCATAAACACACTCCTTTTATCAAATGATATATAGCATAAAATCTATCAAGACAAACAAAAACATGATGAGACAGAAGAATTTGTAACAATATTCCGTAAAGACTATTTCATAACACATATATTTTGAGAAATACACGACTAGAATTTGGCAAATCACAAAAAAATATACCTGAAATCACTAACCGTTGGTAAGATGTTGTATACAATGCACACATACACACATAAACGTGTTAAGATAGGTCGTCAAACCCGTCCACTATGCGGACTATAATTTAATTATCGCGTCATGTATTGAACTTGATATTGAGAAGCGGAATTGAGTGGAGCAGATAAACTACACGCCTTATCTCTATTAGCATATGTTTTGTATTTAAGGTTGTAACTAGATGAAATCCAATGGTTGTCTGGTAGAGATCGCCTCGAGCGATGAGACCGCCATTTGTTCCACCAATGTAATGTTTGTATACAAATTTGTCTTCTTTTTTTATTTTATTTTACATTTTCGGTGTACAAAAAAGTTTTAAATAAATAAATAAATAAATCGTAAAAATTATATGTGGTTGTATTTGCAAGGTTTATCAGATCTGCTGTATAAAAAGGATTGGAGAGCTTTTAGCCATGGTTCAGATGGGTTAATTTTATATAGAAAATGTCATATCATGTCTCAGGATGACGTAGTGCAATACCAAACAATACTTTGTAATTCAAGGTGTTGGGTTGTGTTTCTAAGGTTTTTGGGGGTCTCGTCATTCAAAGCAATAAAAAAAGGAAGAAGGGTGTTTATTCTATGGTACAATTTATATTTATAAAGAATATTTAATCGTATAATCATTGGCAGGCATAATTAGTCATAATAGATGTTAGGTAAATATGTTACTTGTAATATCTATGTAAATTGAATGTTGATTCTGATATTTAGGTGAACTATTGCTGCTATGTGTTAATATGGTGCAATAATTTAACTAAGCAACATATTTTAGAGGAATTAAAAATAAAATTATTTGGTAAAATTAACAATACTTTAGAATACATTATGTGGTATACTCAGATCTCCTGGTTAAAACGTGTGTGGCTATCTTAATTTTGTCATCTATCACATCGTTGCACCTCTGCTGACAACTTTGGTGATAATGACGTGATGTGTATAGAAGCAGATGGAAGAAGTGACTCAAATCTCTTTGCTTTGATATAATAATTGCCTTTAAATTGTTGGGAATGATAAGATTAGGAAGGTAAAAATTAGGACGAACTCGAATGTTTATTGATTGTTGTATGCGTGATAATGTTCAATGATATAAGTAAAAATGATAAGATCTCTTTGTCTATTAATGTTATACCAATCTATTGCGATTTACTACAAAAATTCAATCAAGGTGTTACTTTGCAATATAGATATAAAATTTTATTTTATGATTTTCTAATAGCAAAAATATTTGCATAATAATATTAGCCCTGTATTATATACTTGCCCACTGCTGAGCGCGGGCCTCCTCTACTACTGAGAGGGATTAGGCCTTAGTCCACCACGCTGGCCTAGTGCGGATTGGTAGACTTCACACACCTTCGAAATTCCTATAGAGAACTTCTCAGATATGCAGGTTTCCTCACGATGTTTTCCTTTATCGTTAAAGCGAACGATAAATTCACAAAGAATACACACATGATTTTAAAAAAGTCAGAGGTGTGTGCCCTTGGGATTTGAACCTGCGGACATTCGTCTTGGCAGTCCATTCCAAACCCAACTTAGGCTATCGCTGCTATTTTTGTATAGTTGTTGTTATTTATTTAGACTTGATTCACAAGCATAATATTATTGTCTCGCAAAAAAACAAAAGGTGAAGATACATACTGCTGTTTTGATTTGTATGCAGTTACACGATCAAAGGTTTCTATTCCTTTCTCTTTCTAACTTTCCTTTTTTACCCCTAACAGGCGACAATGTACCAATTATTTCCATAATTATGTAGGCGATGATTCACAATCCGAACAAGTCAGTCATTAGCTCGTTTAAATGAGTAAAAATATCTAAAAAATCAATATTCGTTTCCTTTCGAAGAGCATATTGCGTTCGTATAATCTTGTCGATTGTTTCCATGTTCGCAATTATATCGGTATGTAACAACTCGTTGAATAGAAAGAGATAGCTGCAGTTTTAACAGTTTATTTACAGTATGCAATAGTACTTAATATAATGCCATCACGTGTTGTGATCAGCCGTGAATGTATGTATATAATGTTTAGAAAAATATTCTTTATGGCACACTTTGATTATAAAAACACAAACATTATACTTTACCAGAAATATGACTTGTTCACAGCCCACCAGGAAATGTCATTACAAACGGTCTGAGGTAAACAGTCATGAGAGTTGAATCGAGTTCACACACTATATGTGATTAACACGATCGCTTATATTTTTATTTTGCATATTGCACGGATTGTTGCCTTTTTATCGAGTTATTTTATTATTAGTATAGTCATTATTATATTTTATTTGTGCATTCTACTAACTATTATTTTACAGTCATATCACCATATTAGGATAATTGTTTATTTATCATTTTCATTGGATTGCTTGTGTTTTAATATTGTGCGTAGAAAATGTATGAGTTTATGGTGTATGAGGTGTCTCCACTATGTGGTGTGATGATCGTGTTTTAAGGTGGATCATTTTAGTTTTCACTTGGTGTATACACGGATGTAGTGTAACGAAGTCATTAAAAAATCATTTTTTAAAGGTCGGCAAGTATAATGAGCTCTAAATCAGCGCCGGGCGTGATAATGGCTACTGGAGTGATGGGCAAATCCCTAAAAGGAATCCCAGGAGTATACATGAGTAGAGACGCCGGACTTACTTGGAAGAGGATCCTGAAGGATTACTATTTCTTCAACTACGGAGACCACGGCGGCGTTCTAGTTGTTGTCAAGTACTTCAAGTCGCGCGGCGAGACCAGACGAATTCTGTATTCGACGAACGAAGGCATCGAATGGAACTCATATCAGTGAGTCATTACAAATAAATTATCAATTAATTATATTGGAATGTTGTTGATATTGTTGTATTTGCAGGTTCAACGCCGATGACCTGCGTATCTACGGACTGATGACTGAGCCTGGCGAGAACACCACTACGTTCACCATGTTTGGATCTGCCAACGATCAACACCAGTGGATCATCATTACCATTGACCTAAGGAACACTTTCAATCGCAATTGCACCGCTGATGATTACAAATTCTGGTCTCCGTCGCCACCCAACTCTTCAGTGTCTTGTGTGCTTGGTACCAGAAATATATTCCAACGAAGACTAGCCCACACTAACTGCTACAATGGTATTGACTACCAACGGCCAGTAAAACAGGAGGTCTGTGAATGCACCCGAAGAGATTTCGAATGCGATTTTGGATTCATGTTGTCGGGCGAAGAATGTATTCAAAACAAGTCTGTCAAATTCGACCCGTATTCCATCCCACCTGATTGTCACGAAGGTGACTACTACAAACGGACAAAAGGTTACAGAAAGATCGATGGGAATGCGTGCACCATATCTGGTTATATGGCTTATGCACCGGACACCATCCCCTGTCCAATGGGAGAGCCTACAGAATTCATGTTAGTCGCGTTACGGGACAAAATTGCCAGAATAGACCTTTCAAACAATTTTACTCTCTATCCTGTGGAAGGCCAAAAGAACATCGTCGCAATCGAATTTGACTTGAAGACTAACTGTATTTATTGGGCTGATATCGAATCGGACAAGATTATGAGACAATGTTTTGGGACGTTCGGCACCCCCCAAGAGGTGATAGTTGATACAGACTTAGCAAGTATCGAAGGTATGGCTCTAGACTGGATATCAAATGTCCTGTTCTTTGTGGATGGATTGAGGAAGAAGATTGAGGCAGTCAGGACTGATCTAACAAGCGAAGGGAGGATGAGAGTCACTATTCTGGACTACACACATCTGTCGAAGCCGAGAGGTATTGCTGTCCATCCCAAAGCGGGCTATCTGTTTTGGACGGACTGGGACAGGAGCGCCCCATCAGTCTCTAGATCGAGGCTTGACGGTACTGAAGTGAAAAAATTGTTTGGCAATCCGATAGTGCAGTGGCCTAATGGAATCACTATCGATCAAATGTCAGAGAGGATTTACTGGGTGGATGCTATGGAGGATTACATCGCCAGCTCCGATCTGGAGGGCCGGTACCTCCGGAGGATATTGTGGAACGACGACAAAGTCATCCATCCGTTCGCCGTCGCCGTTCTGAAAGACAAGATGTACTGGGACGATTGGAAAGCGAAGTCGATATTCATTGCTGATAAGGACACTGGTGATAACGTGATAACGATCAATAATTCGTTCTCCGGGTTGATGGATTTGAAGGTGTTCGCACACTCCGTTCAGTATGGAATTAATGCGTGCTCATATAAAAACACCAGTTGTGATGCCCTGTGTTTGGGCATGCCGAATAACAAGTTCAGTTGTCTATGTCCCGATGGGTTTAGGAAGTCGAACGGGAAGTGCGTCTGTCCTGACGGAGCGGAACCACTGGCCAACATGACGTGTCCGAAGTCAGTTGGTGCTACGTGCGGACCGGTTAGTATAGTTTTTATTCTTATTACCATTAAATAATAGGCATATTGCATAATGATTTGCGTTCATTAAAGGCTAATTATATGCATAGATATGTATGGCTTTGATAGAGTTAGTATGTTGTTCTTACATCTCAGCTCAGTAATAGAAATAATCCTATAAAGTTATTTTTTTAATGCAGATCACATTTTACAAATATTTGCAATATCGATTTGCCGATCAAGTATCGATATTGATTGCAGGAGCAGTTCGCGTGCAAGTCCCGCAACGCGTGCATCCCGCTGTCGTGGCGCTGCGACGGCAACAACGACTGCGGCGACCTGTCGGACGAGCTGGGCTGCCTGTGCACGCCGCCCATGGTCGCGTGCGACAACACGCGCTGCTACATGCCGCACTGGAAGTGCGACGGAGATGTCGACTGCATTGACATGAGCGATGAGAAAGGTATTTATTTATATATACATCATTTTATTTCTTCTTTCCTGCCAGCCCGAGCTGGCTTCTTTGTTTCTTTTTTCATTTATTTTATTTTCAATATAAATTGTCTTTATTTATATAAGCTTCTTTAATTAAGTAATAATTAAATATTCTCATGTACCTTGACTTATCATAAGTGCAAATTTGTTCGCCTACGTGATGCAAAAAGCATTTTATTTTATTTATTTTATATATCGTTAACAAGTGTAGGTTACATTTTACTTAAAGGTACAGTCTCTTTTTAAGAAAAATATTGTTGCTTGTATTAGGAAAGGTATGTTTATATTTACGGATTATATCTTACTAGATAATGGTCGCGGCTTCGCCCGCGTGAAGACTCTTTCCCTCTACAAAAGCCTTATTACACTGTAGTGATTCATAGTGCCATTTGTAAGGCGCTAGGAGTCATCTATTTGAATATCAAATTTAAAAAAATCTGTTAGTTCCAATAGGAGTAAATTACCAGGATAAAAATTAGCCTATATAACTATAACTGGGACATTGTCTATGCGTGTGCCAAATTTCATCCAAATCCGTTCAGTTGCTTTTGAGTTTACTTCTAACAAACATTCAGATATACAAACATTGTCGCAAACTTTCGCTTACATAATATTAGTTAGAACATGAGTTCTATTATCTTGAGAATGATTTCAAGTAGTGCAAATTAGTGTAAGTAAATAAATATACGTCAGTCGAATGTTCACGAATCCTTTTTACTTTACGTTTTATAAACCCAAATGTTTTATCTATCTATGGTATAAGAAAAAAAAATTTAACAGTAATTTGATAGGATTCTGCTAAAACTGTGGTTCATTATTCATGATTCATAATGATTCATCTTCCGTCTATCATTATCAGAGGTCAAAGGACATAGCGTGAAATTCCAATGACGTCAAAATCATTATCAAGCGACGCGAAAGAACGAGGGCGTTCGATAAACTATGTCATAACCGCTAAAATCCAGACAATGTATGAATGATATTTACTATATACAAAATAAAATAATTCAAATAATAACTCCTCTTTTTCTCATAATTAGCCCTGCTTCTCCTGGTGGTATGAAATACACTTTTTATTCTTCAAGAACTCTTTTGTTCCTAGATGAAAACTAATCTAACGACTCATTAAAGTTCTAGTTTTCTTCTTGTTAACGTCGATGTCAACCATGTATTTATGCTTTAGGAAGTAACAAACAGACCATATTTTTAATAAGAAAAGCTATGGCTGTATGAATTGAGTTTATTTTTATTTATTTATTGTTTGCAGATTGCGGTCATCATAATTGCAGCGAAAATCAGTTCCAATGCGGCAACGGGCACTGTATAGAGAAACGATGGGTGTGCGACGGCGATAATGACTGCAAGGATGGATCTGATGAACGCAATTGTACGGTAAGTTCGATATGATTCCTAAAATATATATCCACTCCAATTCCATACTGCAAGCGAAATAAACTTTCTTAACTAATTACATTTTTTGCACGTTTATTACTCGGCTATTACAAATTATTACACAAATTTCATGTTGTCCGTCAGACTTATAACTTCGTATTGTAAACATTGGTCCTTCGAGCCGGAACACAGCCGTCCATCCATAGATCAACAATTTAATTCCACACTCCCCCATCAGGTTCAAGTGAAACGTCCAGACATAGTGAGCTGCACCGGCAACGGTTTCTCCTGCGGTAACGACACGGAGCTGTGCGTGCCTCACTCGTGGGTGTGCGACGGCGACAGCGACTGTCCCAACGGCGCGGACGAGCTCGAGGACCGCTGCAAGAACTCCACTTGCGCGCCGTACATGTTCCGCTGTCCTTCCGGCAAGTGCATCTTCAAGACTTGGGTGAGTTGGCGCTCAGTAATTAAAATTTGAAAGAAAACTGATTGAGCATTAGAAAAGGATATATGGTTGAAGTCAATGACATATATTCTATAGACACGAACATCCATATAAACTATTTGTTCAAAATCTGAACTAAAATGGCAACCAAAACGTCACTGTTATAACCTATTTATACACTTGAACATTAAATAATTTTACTTATTTGACATTTTTTTTTATTCTCATCAAGGTTTACACTAGACTTGATATACACTAGACGGGAGTTCTTATATTATGAGCGTCACTCCGTACATTGAGCACTACAGTTGAGTCGAACACAATGAGTGTATGGAACGCCAGACCTAGTTCGTAGTACAGATATATCAATGGTTAAAGTACATAAAAGTGATAATATTAAATTGATTATTCCTTTGTCTGATTTTGCAACACACTGTTCCCAGGCCCGTATTTCGAAAAACATAGCATTATTGACATTTCATTAATTCTCTTGTAGGTATGCGACGGTGAGAATGATTGTGGTGACACGGAATCCTCCGACGAGCAAAACTGTCCCAATATAGGCCATTCGAAACTGCTGCCGGATCCGGCGGTAGAGCGGCCTAACTTCCCCGTGAACACCACCTGCCTTAACTGGATGTTTAAATGTGATAATGGGAACTGCATACCCGATTGGTGGAGGTGCGACAGTATCGACGATTGTGGCGACCATTCCGATGAGGTTGGGTGCGGTTTGGTGTTGCCAGAGCCTAAAGCTGTGATCCCAGAACACTCGCTGTCTAGACAGAAATGCGGCAAGAATCAGTTCACATGCTCGCCAGGTAAGAGAATTATAAAATGAGATTGTATAATTAATGTTAAAATTGCTACAGCTTGATATGATTGCCATTGAGTTGGATTGTGTGAAAAAATTGCTTAAAGTAATGAACGAAATAGAAATTGTAGACTATTTTTTATGTTATGAAATTAATATGTTTTATTCTGGCCAACGTGAAAAATAGTTGTTAGTATCTCATCCCACCATCGTTGATGTTTCATCCTCTCCCAGTGGCCGTCCTGCGTCGAGGTTCGTAGCCCGTTGAGGGTTGCTTGCCCCCAGTACGGTCACTTAATATTTAAGGGTCACCTCCTCCGCATTGAAGTTTAAGCTTTCATCGTTTAAGCATCAAATAAGAAAATACAGTCTACGTTCATGGAAAGGCCGGTGTTTTATTAATGAAACCCCACAAGCTATCGAAGACCAACATCAGTCATCAACATTATTAGTTGTGGTGTTTTACAATGTTATTATAAATAGATTCAATACGATGCTGAAGTGGTCGTTTGTGGTGCAGGCGTGTGCATCCCGCTGGCGTGGGTGTGCGACGGGCCGGAGGACTGCGCGGACGGCGCGGACGAGGCCGGGTGCGGCGCGCGCCCCGCCCCGCCCGGCGCGTGCGGCGCGCGCGACGCGCCCTGCGCCGACGGCCGCGGCTGCGTGCCCGCCGCCAGCCTCTGCGACGGCACGCCGCAGTGCGCCGACGGCAGCGACGAGCTGCACTGCGCCGCACATGTCAGTACACCTAGCCCTATACTATGTCTGCATCTATTCACGACTCGTACACCTACGCATAAATTAATTTTATATGTGAATAGCAGATATGCTAACGTACCCAAAAATATTAATCTTATTACAAAAGAATCGATTATAAGTCGAACATTTAGCCTATAAATATTTTGACAATCGTCATTTCTAATTACAAGGGTAGCGCATAATCGTACTTTTGCTAATTCATCATAATAAATATCTTTATTATCACTTAAAATAATGGAAGTTTAGCAATATGATGCGTTAGTTAAATCTACAAAATAAACTATAATAATAATTGTTCACAGGGCCAAAAGCCGGCATCGAACTGTTCAGCGGGCTACATCCAGTGCGACGAGGGTCGATGCGTGTCGCAGGCGGTTGTGTGCAATGGCCGACAAGACTGCTACGATGGCAGCGATGAGTTGAACTGCTCCAGCACCAGCGACAATCGCATGTATCAGGTTGGTTATAGCCACGTAATATATTTTCTCCATTTTTATTTAATTATTATGTAATATTACTCATAATAGAATTATTATTCCTTTTTGTTACATTTTACTAATATAAAAATCGTTCTGCCCGCTTGACCGACTTTTTACAGGATTGAAGACCCTCTGTGTACTTTTTAGGACAAGGATAAGACTATATGTGAAAATGGCATGGTTTATATTTGTGTCAAATATCATCCAAAGCCATTGAGCAGTTTCTTCGTTTAGTTCTAATAAACATCTTCACAATCTGTCGCATGTATGATATTAGTAATAATGAAATTTTATAATTTTCGTGCTGTTTTATAAGAAGGAGCCTAGCGTTCATGGCATAAAAATAAATATCTGATGTTTTTGTCCTTCAGTTCTTGAGTATCGGAGTGGACCAGACATCGATAAATTCTACCAGTTTTTTGATATCATGCTGGATGGCGCAACAGAAGATGGTCCTGTACAGCTTCTTGCCTTCCATCTCGAAGGTCAGCGATGGCAAATGGACGAACATGTCTTGGACAAACGATAGTATATACAGGTAAACTCGAGATTAAGTTCATTTTTGTTTAATAAATAAGTTTGTTGTCGATAAAATATGTTCTACTGATATACTTCAAATTGTCAAGATAAGAGGGATATGGTGAAGTGCCCGAGAGAATAATGTAGGGTAATTTGAAATAATAATTATATAACAACTATTGTGCTTAATCATTCGAAATTTCAAATCGGTAGAGGTAACTGGTAATTGTAAGTGAAAAATATAAACTACCTCACCATTTGATGAAGTTCAGTGTTCAACTTTCTACCAGGATGCGATTAGGCCGGTACCAATATACTTCAACATTCTATGTAGGGACTACTTTCCTCCCTTAGCAATCACTTTGCTAGTCATGGCTCTTGGGTTAGTTTTTAGATATCCTGAGATTAAAGGAGCTTTTATTGAACATGGGGTTGATTCTCTAATAATCAACAAATTCTGAGATAAGATAACGTTCTTGTTTGTTGTATTAAAATCATTTATGTATAATTTTCCGTGTATTTTCCTTCGACACATAAATAAATCATGTTTAACCCAAATTATTATTATAACAGGTTCACGAACTTGGAGCCGTTCACGAATTACAACGTAACGTTCTACATCCGCGACAGCAAGTCGAACAGGACCTACGCCTCTAACAAATATGTCAACACTACCACCAGACAAGGAAGTACGTGTATTGTAGTAAAATATAGGGTGTTCACGTTTTAACAATTATATACATTGTTTGGCAGGACTTATGCATATTGTACCTTTATGTATTTATGCATCTCTTCTTTGTCATGTTCTTCATTATTGAAGGTCGTGTCCCTGAAAGGCCTTCGTGGTTGTTTGTATAACATCTTTCCATTTTGTTAAATTTTCGACTTCTTTTAAGGCAGTCGCAAGAGACAATCTTGTAAGGGCAATCTTTTGATATATTCAACGAATAGGTGTCCGGCCGTCAGGTCTTTTCCCTTCTACTTTGCCCACCACAAATAACTTGTCAAGGTTATCTGGACGGCGGTCAATGTGTCCAAAATAAACAAGAATCCTTTTCCTTTCCTTTCAAGAATTTATGCATATTAGTACCTATATATTGTGCCGGATTTCCTTTCGGAAAATTGCATCTTTCGCAACTGCAACGCACTAATTTCTGTTCCACAGTACCATCGCCACCAACGAAGCTAAGCGTGCGTCAACTGATCGGAAACGTCGTGCAAGTACTGTGGGACAAGCCCGAAAACCCCAACGGCGTCATTCAGTACTACAAGCTTTACTACTCGCCGCCGTCTCCGTGGAACATGAAACTGTATCGTGCGAACGACACGAAGACGCAGTCGGTCAATTTGAAGGCGTATTTCGTGCCGAATACGAATTATTCGTTTTGGGTAAGTGTTTTTTATTGTTATTTTCTGGGTGTTTGTATGGAAAGTAATTGTTTGGCTTTTATGTCTGAATGGTGTATAATAATGTTTTATAACATGTTTTAAAATATTAACCAAACAATTGTATTGTATTAGTTTAGCTGCAGTAATCTAATTGTGATATTTCTCACAGGTAATGGCGGTAAACGACCTGTACACTTCTAATTCGTCCGAAGTGGTGTATCTGACGTTCGATATCGGCGGCGATGTCGATGAGCTGTCCAACGTTAGTATGTCGCGGATCAATACGTCGGCGGTGTACCTGGAGTGGCACAAGATCCGCGGTGTGGAGGGATATTCGGTGCAGGTTCGCCCGCCCATGGAGTACGCCAAACCGCCGCCGCTAAAAACCACTAATAATAGTATTACTGGTGAGTTATTGATCGATTTTTTTTATGGATGCTGTAGTGGTAATTTAATCTATAATTGATTTTTTTATCGATGGCAGTGGTGATTTTTGCCTGTTGGATTTACTATGAGATGGTTTCTTTTTTTGTCTAGATTATTCCTTTAAAGGGGAGATGTGTTGTGCAGAATTGCCACTATAACGTTTCATAGATATTAATTATAATAATATTATGCTGTATTTATTATAAACAAACTGTGTAAGAAGGCTAAGGTACAAATAATGGAATAACAAAATTAATTTACAGTAACAAATCTGCCGCCTGGCGTGGACCTGTTGATCGACGTAAGCGCTTACAAAAACTCGATATTCGGTGTGCCGTTCACGATCCCTTTGAAAACCGAAGGCGAACCGGACGTAATGTTGAACTTTAGCGCAATTCTACTGATAGAGAAACGCACCTCAGTGGAACTGCTTTGGTCGCCGCCAGTCGATAAACGATACCAGAATAAGGAGTTAGTGTACGAAGTGCATTATACCAATATGATACACAGGACGAATCCCGGAGAAATGTCCAATGGTAAATTTTTGATGGTTTCTATTCTATTTTTGATGGTACTCAAACTATAGTTATATAAGTTTTAATTCTTTCTAATGTGAAACTGTATTGATTGGCATAAATAAATGTTTTGTACATTTGATTAATCTAACTGCATATTATTTTACAATCTAAGAATGCCGGTAAAAATATTATGTTCAAAATTAAAAGTAATCGTAATTTCTAAGTATTGTTTTGTTCAAAGTAGCTGTCGTTAGTCTCTTCTTACTTGTACTCTATATATTAAAAATATAACTTTCTTCACCAGATACAAGAATATTGACGAAGAACACAAGCATCGTCATCGATAACCTGCATCCTTGTGAGAGCTACGAGTTCACTGTGGGTCTCCTCGGCGGACCTCTAGCACCGCACTTGGAAATTATCACTAGAGAAAATTCAAAGTGAGTTTTTAATTATCATTCTTGCCCTTCTCCTACTTTATATTGTGTACATCATCGTAACGTCTCAGTTATCCATGCGTTTGGAGATATTAATAAAAGTAAAAAAAGAAATGTCACACTGAATCAAATAGTTAAAGCAGACTACAGATTAGTATAAACGTAACGACAATGACGCTCGCCACAATTACTTTGACCTGCCTTCGATATTATAAACCGGCTGATTCAGGAATTCGACTCCCGGAATGAGCCACTATGAGCTACTGACCGTGAATAAGTAATAGCTCTCCATTCGGGGGTAACATATCTATTGGATATCCACTAGCTAAATCATCTCGTACATGCTCGCTTATCGACTTTGATTACATCAGTGTACTATATGAATATGTTTATTATCACTCAGAGCTCCAGTCAAAAAATTGCACGTGTTCTACGATGAGGTGAATGGCAACATGACTATCTCCTGGGACGCAGGTTGCGACGCGCTAAGGAAGCCAGTTACCTATATAGTGAGTTATTCATAATTATTCCCTCTAGCCAGCCAACTGGTCAGCTTATCGCCGGCCATCACGGTCTATATAAGTGCTCGCCAGTAACCAGATAAATGAGTGTTATATACTTGAGTATAATTGTCTCGGTCCAGTCACATTGTGCAATTAAGGTTATCGAGGGTATTTTTTTTTCACACGTGCACGGCAAATTGATTCACTCAACCTGATAGTATCCAATTTAATGTCGACAAACGAAGGGTAATCGAGATGATTACCCTTCGGCAGTCAACACATGTACAAGGCCTGTTGGAACCAGATATGGACAGGCTGATACCGGAACGCGACACACTTATGTGGGCCACTACACCTTGTGTACGGTCGTCGCTATTCGGGCAGATATAAAATATATCCTATCACCAGCCACCAGGTTCTGTTACATCCTTACCTTTCGGGGATAAATCTGTTAATATATTAGTGTATAATTGCTTGGTATGTTTATTTCAGCTGGACATAACGGAGGAGACGTTGATGAAAAGGAATCGTTTCGCAATGGTCCCGTCTACAATCTCGCATTACGAGCACGTCATACACAACGTGCCGTTTGGCGGCAGATACAATATATGCGTATACGTAAGTTGTCATTTTTCAAACTAAGGAATTAATTAATTTTGGTTGATTATTGTGTATTATAACAGATTCTGGATGTATGGTGGATTTTTCAGGTTTGTAAAGAGAATCAATACTGCTATCATATGATTGCAATATTTATTCATTTTACAAATGACGCGCTGGCCACTTATGCTAGCAGTACACTCGGCGTATTTGAGTGAATATTTGCGTTATTTTCTCACAGTATCGTCAACTTTGTGCACTAAGAATACCAAGTCGATATTGTTTAGCTCGCAAGACGCAAATATTAGGACGAATGGGCTAAGTGTATTGAGCATATAAGGTGCTAGGGCCAAACAGATGTGTGTAATGTGTGGGGTGTGGTGTTGCAGCCGGCGGAGGTGGCGGCGGGAGAGGGCGCGGGCGTGCAGTGCGTGCGCGCGCGCGCCGGCGTGCTGCCCGCGCCGCGCGCGCTGTCGGCTCGCCGCGCCGCCGACTCGCACCTCATCGTCACGTGGGCGCACGTGCCGCCCGCGCACAGGTACGCACGCGCTACTGATCGCCCCTCGCAACTACATAACGCTGAAGTAGTACAAATGGCGTCAAGGATTCCTACAGTGATTTAGGGATATCACTAGCTGCCAACCAGCGCTCGCCACTCGCAACTACATGATGATGGTGTAGTACAAATAGCGTCAAGGATCCCTACAGTGATTTAGAGATTTGTAGCACGAAAGGCCTTTCACGCGAGCAACACCTAGTATTTTTAATAAAGTATGAGAATAAAATATCCATTTATCAATTATTTCATTTTTTCAGCTACAAATTCGAAGTGCTAGTGTCAAGTAAAGAGATCCCCGACGACCTGCTCAAGCCGACGGACGAAATGATATCGGTGGTGGCGTATTCGTCGCCGGTGCTGATGACGGCGCCGTTCGAGTCGGACGGGCCGCTGTACGTGAGCGTGCGCGCTGTCACCGAGGAGGGCTACTACAGCGACCTCAGCGAGGTTCAGACGCTCGAGATGGAAAGTGAGTACTGTTAGTATCGTATATCTTTGGGGTGAAGGGGTAAAATGCGTTTATGTTTGTAGTGTTCATTTTAGACCTTTATATTCTACGTTCGTTCTGTCATTTCCGTATCGATATTAGTGTTGTAATTATGTATTGAATGCCAGTAAATAAGTAGTCCAGTAATATCGAATTATTTTCAATGAATATTTTAGAAATCACTGGGCGCTATTATAGTAACAGACGAAAGGTACTCTTCAATATAATTTATATTTAAGATATTGTTTTATTCAGCAATTCATATTGATATGTGGAGTGCGAGTGCAGTATTGCTAAAGTGAATGCGTGTGCGCAGCGGTGCTGGAGTCGGCCGGCATGGGCGGCGGCGCGGTGTCGGCGGCGTGGTGGGGCGCGGGCGCGGCGCTGGCGGCGGGCGCGCTGGCGGGCGGCGTGGCGCTGCACGTGCTGCTGCGCCAGCGCCGCGGCGCGCGCCCCTTCCTGCGCTTCAGCACGCACACGCCGCGCTACGACAACCGCCGCGGCCAGGCCACCATTACCGACCATGGTGAGTCCTTGCTTAACTTACCGGCCTTTATTCATGGTAGGTATATACGGGTACATTAGTGATATTCATAGGTCGGCAGAAGCACGACTAGAGGATACCCAGTCCTAGTTTGAGTTAAATATGCCCGTCTAATTTCTATAGTCGCCGTGGCCGGAAACGGTTAGAAAGACTTCATCAGATAATGACGAACTTTTGTGGTTCGGTGGTATGAAACATATTTCATGATATGAAACATACACCAAACGAATATTCGTGGTTAAAGTTTGTACCAGTAACAAAATAGGAAAATCTTTTTGTAACTGTCTTTATAAATAAAACTAACAAATAATACTGATAATGTGTATTTATGAAACGACATTAATAATAAACATTTATACTAATCAGTGTAGCCTTAGACACAAATTATTTGATCGAATAAATTAAGACACAATATAGTGATAACTTTAAACTCCTAATAAGTATACGATTAATACTAAAAACACCTTTCAGATGACGACGACGTGCCGCCGATCCACGGCTTCTCTGATGACGAGCCGCTGGTGATCGCGTGAGCGACAACCAACAATTGTGATGCAACCGTGATCTTGTCATAACATAGTATTTTATATTTATTGTACTATACCTACTCTGTGGCAATTGAGAATGTGTTGGGCGATTTTTGGTGATGTGGATGACTTACTTTTTTAAAAACAAAATTGTCCCGTATTTGCCATAAATTATACAATAGGATCTTCATTACTCAAAAAATTGTTTAGCAATCGATTTGAATAAAATAAGAATACGAAGATTCCCTTGTCGCATTCTGAATTGCCAATTACCTTATTTTATATTTATTGTATGATACATACGCGTTTAGATCAACATGTGAATTTCGAGGTTGTTCGTAGTCACAAAAAAATCTTAGCGAGAAAGTACAGGTATTTTCCATAATTTAGACAATGAAATAGAAAATCTATATAAGTATTTTTATATTCAATAAATTATGCCCTAAGTATTATTACGTTACTGTGTTTAGTTCTTATGAAGTCGTCGGCAGTTTCACTTCAGGTAAAGTGCGTTGAAGTGAATCCGCCGACGAAACAAACGGGCTGTAATTTGTAAGACTTGTTTATTGTATGTTATTGATAAAAACATTTTATTTCGCGCTATTTTCTAAATTGTTATAGTTAATATAACCACATCTATCTCACTCATTGTTATTCGAGTTCGACACCAAAGAGCGTTTTATGTATTAAGTACAATTCATTAATTTATAAATTTAAACGTGTTGAACTTTGTTGTAGTGAAATTTCATTTGATATGTTCGCGTAGGATCTCGACATTCCCAATGTTTAGTAGTTAATGTTTAGTTCCTAGTGCCACTAGTGCGGAGTCGTGGTGTTTGCTCAGAATTAATTGTCGAAACGATCAAGCTGGTCTCGCACATAAAATGTAAACGTGATTAAAATAAAATTAAAAAAGTATTCGTAGTGTGTTTTGTTTTAACTATCCATCAACGTGCCCTATTTATCTGTTGATTTACATAGTAATCAAAACTAAATAAAAAATAAAGTTAGAGTTTACACTGCACCTATCTACCTCAAAGTACATATAAAATTACGGGTAATTATTCCAAATTCAGTCTTGATTGACAAGCTCGTGCGCCTGCATAGCCCACTCCGTCGCCGGTAGGAACACGACGTCAGTGTCTCGGAACACGGCGACGCCCACCACAGCGTCGCGTCCCTCCACGTTGCACATCAGCGGGCCGCCTATACCACTCTGGAAATTTCAATATAGTTTAAATACTGTCCGATAAAGAAAAAAAAATGCCAAGTAACGATCGAACGAACAGTTAATGAAAATAAACCCATTTTAATTTGGCTTATTGTTTTGACAGTCTGAATTTTTCATATATATGATAATTATTTTTAGTCTGAATCGTAAAAACACTGAAGTAGTCACGGGAATATGCTAATTTACCATAGTTATTAATAAACTCGCGACTGCCCTGAAGGGTTAGGTAGAAGCGCAACTAGTACGCTCATACTTTGCCACCACATAAGGTCAGTCGGGGGAAGTGCGCCATAAAATTTTCATAGCTGGATTCAATGCAAAATAATTTCTTTTTGTGCTGACTTAAGAATGTAATTTTATTAATTTAAGAATATTTGGTATTTTGTGATAACAACCTATAGCCATTCAAGGAAATCGGACCATAAATTAATAATATTTTGCTCAAAGTAAAAAAAATGGTGGTAGGCGCACTTGCCTCTGGAAATGGGGTAAGTGCGCCTGTGTGAAAAAAAACGCCAATATGAAACATTATAAAGAAAACACTCACTTTAGTCCATAGAGAAATAAGTTTTACTCGCATTGTTCTTGGATAATTCTTAATCACTCAATATTATAACAAACTATGGCTGTCAAATCAAATTCGGGGTAAGTGCGCCATATATATGTAAATCAGGGCTTGAAAACATTTTAGATTTTTTTTTTATATATAATTTTTTGCTATGTTAGAGTTTTGTGTGCGAATATGTTGGAATAAAAAAATGGTAGCTCTAATATAAAATCTATTTTATTTCTAAAAACTAAAAAAAAACATACAAAAAAGTGGGAATTAACAATTTTGAATGCATTATAACTCAATTACTTAGAATTTGGCCTTATGACATTTGATATGTTTTAGCTGCATTATATCCAGATAACGTGCCTGATCGAACAGTTGCAACCTATTCACGTAAAGTTGCTCTAGACCAAGGTATTTCAGTTTTTCTTTTGTAAAAACGAATTAACTAATACGCCCTTTTATTTAAGTCGACTCAAAACAAAAATACCTTGAGTACAAAAAATTCTGCTGTTAAGTATAACATTTTAGTAATAATAATTCATATTAGTAAAACTTATTCTCAAAAAAGGTTGATTATATATGGATTAGGGGCAAGTGCGCCATACGACTACTAACTGTGGCGCACTTGCCCTACTCGACAATTTTTAGGTACATTTTTTCGCATTGCTAAAAAACTCTTTATTTTAGTATATATAAATAAAATTCAGGCAGGAAGTTAAAATAAAAGGTTTAAACTATGTATTCACCTTACTGGTTTACAGAAATATGTTAAATATCTTGAAATATTTGATGTTATCTTTCACGGGGTCATCTCGGTTTACAGGTCTAAATGACACTTAAAATAAAATGGCGAATAAATCGTATTAAAATGAACATAGCCATTTATGTTTTTTAGTGGAACTGTATTTCAGTTAGTGGCATAGATGTAAGATTGCGGTAATTGTATAACATCAATAGTTCTCGATTTTTTTAGGGTAGGTGCACTTACCCCGTCGGCGCACTTGCCCCACCTGACCTTAATTAATGCCAATATCTTTTCCATGGTGGTTGGCGAACAAAAAATAGGGACAGAACTTTTCAAAAATGCTATTTAACAAAACCCTTAATCGACCGCAATACTCAGGCTTACAAATTTGCGAAAGGACTGCTCAATAGAAAAGGAAATTTTAACAAAAACAAATGTACAATAGACTCACCACGGTGCCACGCGATTGCACAGTGCCACAGAACGCGTTTTTCGGAAGAGCTGATTTACTGACTGAAGACATTTCATCACACTCATGCAGTTGCGCTCGTTGCCAACGAGATCTCAGACGCAGTGCTGAAAATAAACACAAAATCCATACAACTGACAAAAAAATGATAGATGTTTCTTAGTATATTCGTTTCTTTTCTTTTTGTCCATTATTAGTTATCTTAGTTCACTACAAGCAATTTGTGTGAAAATAAATTTTAGAGACGATTTTTCAAGCAGATAATCTGACAGAGATATCCTACAGACTAATTAAGTATAAATATCAAATAATTATTTTAACTTATTCATACAAACAGGTTTTTTGTTTGAGTTACAGTTTACCCTATGAATAATTTAATTGATTAAAAAATCAACAGGAGTTACGATCGTCACGTTACAGAAGAATGGTTAATTGTTCAATGAAACCGAAACCGCTACCTTGATCGAATCCACCCCAGCCGTAGAGCATACAATCCTTTCCTTGTCGAAGCTCCGCTACGCACGCGGTCTGAACTTCATCGCATAATCTGAATGGACGCGACCATGTCTGGAATTAATACAGAGCTATATTGTTACTTTGTTACGTACGAGCTGTCGCGTCGTGAAGTCTTTCGAAAATAAATATTTAGTAAAAAAAAAGTTGAGAAAGAATAGAACTTTTATCAGTGCTCAATCGTATAATATTTCTATATCTAAATATATTTATAAATATTATAATTAACCATCTCATGTCATATTTAGTAAAATTGGTATTGCACCGATGACCAATCAGTAGAAGATCTAATTATGCTATCTTAAAAATGTTTGTATTTGAATCCAATATTCCATTTCACGTTCTAATAATAGAAATTTCTTACCAGAGTAGCCAAATTGTTCGCAATACTGCCCGGTTTAAACTTCGGATGCAAGTGGACTTGCGGCGTTCGTTTTTTTGCATTCGTTTTTTCATTCAACTTCCACAGTCCAGCCAGAACGATAATACCTTTCGGGGAAACCCTAACAAAAACAAAAAATATGTTGATAACCCTTGAATTGTTTAAATATTGATGGGTCAAGGAAAAGGTTAATAGTCCAATATCCTGTAAGTGACGTTCAGAAATATAGGCAGTTTGTAAAATACTTTTGTTATTCGTTGCTACTTAATTCTAATGTAAGATATTCTCCACATATTTACTTATCAGGTAAATCGACGGCTATAAATGTTCTAACTAAACATTAGGTGTCCATCGGTAACCTGTTTAGAAAAGCGAAGGGTCGTTACACATCTGGACTATGATTTCAGGAAGACATCGACGCAGTAATTATTTTCTTTTATAATAGCTATTAGGTAGGTGTTCCACGCGGCTTTCCATGATCTTTTCTCTGTCTAAGAGTATGCTTTTGTCAGAGTTTATTTCTGAGAAACATGCAAATATCACAATAAACTTTTATGTTTATGATATCAGTAAGATATTTATAATTAGTTATGCATATATTACAGCAATGTCTTGACCGATTTGGAGTTAGTTACAATACCCGCTCTCTATCTGATACTACTCGAAAGTCCCAGCGACCAAACCTTTGTCGTCACTTGTGACAAACTTCGAGCCGGTCTCGACTAAGCGACCATACTATACTTACTCAGAAACGCAATCAGCAGCAGTTATAGCAGCACGGGGATGTACGAGGGTGCCGTAGCAGAGGATGTCGTTCTGATCGTCTGCAGGAGTCACCACTACCAGCCACGGATGGGAGCCTTCTTCCGCGCCACCGATTTGTGCATCTAGTCACATTTATAAAAATGTACTTACTTAACCATATTTTTTTTCTTTAACTTAAAAAAGGAGGTGTTATAAGTACTATGGTTTAGTAGGGTATATTTAAATGATGGTGATTTAAATATATTATTGTCTCTAACCTAACTTAACGCAGGACGCGTTAGGTTACCAGGTCGGGCGAAATAGTTTATTATAATATTTGTTTCTGGATTAGATTTCTTAGGGATGGACGTTACATAAACAGACGCAGTGCAAAATGCGTGAACGGTGTGTTGCGCTGACTATAAATTAGAGGGAGATGAGAAAATGTGGCTGAACAATAATACGGCTAGGACTAAAATTTATTATCTACTAGCTTTTGCTCGTGGCTTCGCCCGCGTGAAGGAGTTTTCCAGAATTAAAGTCCGGCTATATATTTTCCCGGGATAGAGGCTTACAACCTTTCCAGGGTCTTAAACTATCTCCATACCAAATTTCGTTTTATTAAACCACATTTTATGTCACTATCATCATCCTATGTCAGGCTATGTCCGTCTCCCGGTTTTAAGCTACCTCCCTACTAATTTTCAGCCAAATTGGTTCAGCTGTTCTTAAGTTATAAATAGTGTAACTAACACAACTTTCTTTTATATATATAGATGTGCTATTCGTTTTTTAAATCTCTGGGTTTCCATTCACGTAATAACCTAGCCAAATAAACAGAAGTATTAGATACGCTCAGAATTAGTTGTCAAAGGAAGCTGTATTGTTTAGTTTT
Organism: Manduca sexta; assembly: GCF_014839805.1. Classification (NCBI taxonomy): domain Eukaryota; kingdom Metazoa; phylum Arthropoda; class Insecta; order Lepidoptera; family Sphingidae; genus Manduca; species Manduca sexta. The sequence goes on along the minus strand of NC_051125.1, from coordinate 8,348,143 downwards.
TGTACAGGCCAGTAATGCGAAGATATCTTACTCACTATCTTCCGATTAATTATGCGTATGGTTTTATCACTTTACGTTTGGATGTATGAATGTATAAAATATCGAGCAGGTATAACAGTCAATCTCAGATACGTCGCCCAATGACATAATTGAAAGATTTAAAAAGTAAAGTTCATTCGCGACTTTACTTTTTCATTTATGTATCACCGATCGCTACAGTATTTTTTACACCAATGGCGAAAGCTGAAATTTTCATAAAGGGAACCCGACACAACATATAGGTAGTAATAGGTATAAATGCGGTCTGCAAATTATTCTAATGATAATTAGATTATAAACTGTCCCACTGCTGGGCATATTTTTTTTATAGAGAACTCAGGTATGCAAGTTTCTTCACGATGTTTCCCTTCAACGTGAAAGTGAGCGATAATCCATGGAGAATACACACATAACTCTAGAAAATCACTTCAAGTAATGACCCTGCGATCACTTGTCTCGACAGTCCATTTTACTCCCAAGGTAGGCTAACGTCGCTATTAATTAATATTTGATATATATTCATATTTTATCTGTAATCTTTAGTTACAGACAAAGCTTTTTTATAATACAGTTATGGATTACGGATACAGGCATATTACAAAGCATAGACTTCCGTTCCTTTCCCTAATGCGCATGGTCATATTATGACGATATCCTTGGATTAGGTTCCGCAAACCTATTTATAGAACAAACCAACAAATGTAACGATATAAATATGGTATAAAAATTCTAAATATTAATACATAAGTACGCTGAATTATTCTTGAAAAATATAATGCAATTAAAGTACCTTTTTGCTTTAATTTCCTTCCAGTTTTTTCACAGTCACCAAATAGCTGAGTTTCCTGTTTATAGTTGTCGGTGTTTTCAGAACTTTTCACAAGCCTGATATTTGATTCTTGAACATCACTATCATTGCTTTCGCCAGATTTCTCAATCGTTCTTTCGGGAACTTTGTTTTTGTTACGTACCAAGTTAAGAAGTTTAAAACCTTGAAAATCTTCAAAATTAGGATTTGACTGAAAATTTATAATTTGATTTTCTGGATTATATTTTTCTTTTTCCGTCACAAGTTTTATAGGCTTTCTTCCTTTTTTAGTGTTTCGGTTATCTGCCAACAGATAATCAAATTTTAGAAACAAAATCAGGGCATACAAACTGGAAACTTATTTCTTATGGGTTCACGGATCTCATAGTTTAGTATTGACAATATTTTAAGATATTAATATCAATGATTGATGTCTTACTGCTTATTCCATTAGTTAAGAATAATAATTATAAAATAATGTGGCAGTTACCTTTTCGAGGATCTATAGTTCCATAGCCAAATGGAGTTCCAGGATCGTCAACATCATCGTATTCAGTGCCCCCGCCATAAGTTTGTTCTCGCTTCGTCACAGACCAGCCGGTCGGCTTTCGTTTCTCTGAATATATTCCTAATAAGCCTGGTCGCGGCAGTTCATCAGTATACTCTTCGATGGAGTCATCTTTATAATCATAGTCTGTTGTCTTAATTGGTTTCGTAGTGGGTTTGAAAGTATTCTTAATATTCCAATAAGGATCTTCGTCTTCATTTACTATTTCGGCGGGAACTGTTTTGGTTTTTTCTTGGGGCCGTCTCCGTTTCAGAAGTACTTTTCTTTGTTTTAGTTCTTCGTTGGATCTTTTAGAGCGTATTTTTTCTCGAAAGAACACTATGCCTTGGTCTTTATTATCAGTATTTTTGCTATTGTCTTTTATTGGTAAAGGTAGTACGCAGCATACAAGTGTTGGATTTTTTGGGCCTACATTCAGGCTTCTGTAAGTAAAAATATTAACTTAATTATATATTACCCAAGTACTTTTTTCGAGACTCAGTTAAAAGAATATGTTCTGAAAGTTGGTAAGTCTTCCATTTTTATAGTAAGGAGTGACTTAACTATTAAATCGATCTTAATTCTAATTTCGAGCCAATCATGAAACTGTCGCAAATTGCGTGCCATGGGAGGTGGATCCAAGATCTCTTGTTTCAATATAAATTCAAAATATAATTGCGCCAAAGAGCCTTTAAATTTTATAACTTGACTATAATTATAATAATATGTTGTATTTATTGGTTGTTAACATTATAAACAATCACATAGATGTGAAACTAAATAAGAAAAGAATGATAATCGCGTACTTACTTTCCGAATTCGACAGTGTAAATAAAACCGTCCAGTTTTATACATTCTTGTTCTTTAATGTAAGTACAAATATTTTTAGACTGCTCTTCATTTCGATTTTTGCTATCGAAAAATATTATATCGGTATTTGTTGTAACTTCACTTGTGCTTTCATGGTTTGGCGCTGTTGTTTGCGTATTGATAATTGTTGTAGCAACTGTTTTTTTGGGTTCTGGTATAAAAAATGTATCTCTTTCAGGAAACTTAATGCCGACTGTATCTTGCGTAGTGCTTGCAGTAGTTTTCTTTACTGTTGTTTGGTCATTTCTGTTGAAATTCTGAGTCGATGCAGCTTGATTATATTTATTTTTATTACTCCTGTCGTCACTCGGCCACACAAACTTATTGTTATCGTGCCTTTTATACTCACCGAATATAATTTTATCTTGACTATTGATCATTTTATTTATCTTTGCTTGTGTAGCACCAGGTCTCATCTTATTGTCTTTAACGTTTTTTGGATTGTTAATGATTTTAGATTTCATTTCATGAACATTTTCGTCAAATAGTATCCTCGTTTCATCAGTGTCGAATTCCGTCAAGTCTTCAAACTGAGGCGGTGGTATTTTTTTTCCGTTTAATTCACTCACTTTGCTATTTAACCACCAAAACTCACCATTTAATTGTGCGCAAACGCTGTTCATGAATAAAAATGATATAACTATTTTAGTTAACATTGCGTAAATGTTTGTATGCCGCTGTTATTGTAATTGTCGCGTGATTTGCGAAGTACGATTTATAATTACGTCCGTTTGGGCTGAATGCGATGTCCGATCGCGCACCCTACTACGACAATGAATGGTCGGCCACTGAACTGCATTTGTTATAGTGCTGTGATGAAATATCAGATCGCAAGGCCATGACCTATATACCTAGGGACTGTCTTTCCTTCTCTGAGGGCGGTTTTGCGCGGGTCATTTTAATATATTCATTGATCAATGAGATAGTTGAAATAATTATAGTAGATTTATCTTAAATTATATTATAGTAGTTATCCGCGTATATCTGTCTGGCAATTAATCTGCTAAATTCTGATATTTCAATTAAGTTTATTTTTTATAATAGAGATAATTAATTTATTATTTACAAAGACATCAAAAATTATTATTTTCGAACGCTTATAGGGCATACGCTCGTTATAAATGATTACTTAATTATTGCTTACGAGATACAAGATAATATACTCTTCATATATGCGAATAAAGTTTGTTTGATTTACTTAGAAATGATTTATTTTGATTGGTTTATTTTTAGTGTGCATAGTTAGCAGTTGATAGTTAATTGGAATCGGTCCATAATAGGTACACGATCTATGTATTAAGGATTGACGGGAGAACGGCTCAATATACCTAATAATCAACCGGATATCATAATTTTGCTTCCGACTATTACCGTCATGATCACAGGCGTTGTTAAGATCAGTTTCTGCATATTCGGCCAATTATAATTATTGGAGTATCATGTGTATAGACTACGGTATAATTAACCTAGATGGCATAGGAAAACCATTATTATTAACTTAAATAACCGTTATTTTTTATGGGTTAAATCAATTATTTTTATTCTCTCTGACATTACTCATTAATTAACAAAGACTACACAATATATTTTCAAACTCTCGCGATATTTCAATGAACTAATTTATTTGCGTTCCAAATCTTAATCAAATCCAGCTAAGTTGAAAATTCATTGCCGTCCATTATTATTAGAATGTTGATAATAAAGGCCTTGACATAAATACTTTTTGCGGTAAACATTGCATGATTCATGTAGGCTGGGAGACGATTTTAATACTCGCAATACTTTGGGTATTTACAGGAAAACTTTGAGGGAACATGTGGCAGTTGGCAAGGTACGGAAATTATTCCCAGTATTTATATTATCGATAAGTCTTCATCATCGGGTATTGTTTGATTATACGTTACGATTTAAAGTAGGTAAGTCTATATGGGCGACGGTTTGGATATGCTCTTAGCATTGCTGATATCCGTGGATGACGATAACTACTTACCATCCGAGGATCGTTTGCCCGTTTATCCTCAGATGTATACAATGTGTGTACATTACATATGTGTATACAAGATGTCGCAGCAAATGAGATGTACTTTTAGTCAATAAACGCAATATTTGAATGCTTGACTGATCTCGAATCTGGGACTACAATGGACGACTAGACAACCATTGGACTAACGACTAATTAAGTGACCAGGGAAAAGCAGCCCATCTACATCACCTATGATTTTTACTACCACAGTTTTTTTAGTGCAGTTGTCATGTCCTTTTTGTTGTTTGTTAGTTATGTAATTTATGACTGTTTCCGTGGCGTAGTTACGTTACGGTGCGACTGCAGTGCTCAGATCTCGGAATGGATCCCGGGACAGGCAAAGTGATATTGGTTTTTTCTATTCAGTATTAGCCTGGAATTTGGAATTTGTGTCCGATTTGGCGATAGGTTCGCTCCTATCATGGGATGGAATACACACGGCGGAAAGTGGATTCATCAGTTGTGTCTCTGCCTATCTCTTCAAGGATAAAAGGCGTGAGTGTATGGTATATAATTTTGTGAGTGGGATTTGTGTTAATGTGTTGGTAAGAAAATAATAATGCAAAGTCTTGAATTTATAATCCGTTCTTGTAAATGGCGTTCGATTATGAATGAAATGAAATGATTTAATTTTGCACTTCATTGATTCATCTACTCTGTGTCATGGACGAGTATCCCAATACTAATACAGCATCAATGTACAAGGTCATAATGCGATACTTTCTATTCGGGCATTGATCGTTAGTCATTACAGATTGATTCGACACCGGAGGAGCAATGTAAAATGTACTAATCTTGCTAATATTATGTATGTGAAGATTTGTGACAATGTTATTGTTTGAATGATTTTTAGAAGTTAATGTAGTGGATTTAGATGAATTTGGCACACGGAAAATTATATCTTAGATTTACATATAGGGTATTTTTTATAATTTTCTCCCATGAGAAATAATGGGATTTCTAGTGTATTATTTTTAAATAGATAGTGGTGGTTTTAGAGACTTACGTAGCGAGAAAGGTTTTCCACGTAACACCTAGGTTAGAATAAAATTTATCGAAAGAAAGGCAATGGCGATTTAAAATTTTAAATTTTTTCAGCTACTTTTGAGTTTGACTGTGCCTAGTAAATTACGATTTAGATTTTTAAAAACTCTAAGAGGAACAAACTTCATGAATTTTAGAAGAGTTGGACATTTTGTTAAAATGTTTATTATAGACTAAACATTTTATGAACAAGAGCATGTCAATTAACGAATCGAAATTTTTACTTAAAGCACTGGAACCTGTTTTAATTATTTTATGAATATAATTGCTACCATTTGAATAAGATAAATGCCCCGATGATGTATTAAAATACTTAAATTTTATTATAAAAATGTATAACATAAAAAACATCTCGTTATAATCTTATGTGCTAAGGTAATATGTGATTGTTGTGTGTAATGTTTTAAGATGAATAATAAAGGTAAGTAAATGCGTGTGTCAGTTCCAAAGAAATAAGAAATTACTCATTTGACATTGTAACGCATATATAATTTTATATCCGACATGCCAATTGAATCATTAAGTAGATACTTAAAGAATGTAATACCGCGTAAAAATAAGAAAAACGTACTAATTAGGTATGGAAAGAATAACTAAACGTAAAGTCTGATCATAAAATAACCTTGCCATGTTGTGGGAAAATATAATTATGGAACTAATTTCTCATAGAGAACACATATACTAAGATATTTTCTTGTACTGACACCGTCAACAAAACTAGCGCCTCTATTTTGATTTGAAGTATAAGCTAAATATTTAGATTTCCTTTTATACCGCACTGCAGCTGATGGTTTGTGTAGTAGGGTGTAATAGAATGTCGACTGACGAGAGACAGCCGGCCTGTTGGAACCGGAGATATACGTCTATCGACTTTCCTCTTAGCTCCAACTTGACACGTCCGAAACAAGACATTTTTAAGTAATTTAATTAAAATTTTGTTGCTGGATATGGTACACCAATTTAATAACATAAGACACAGTAAAGAAATTTGACAAGTAGTCTATTAAATCTTGTCTTTCTTCCTAAATTGTTTACAATATTGCATTTAGTAAACTTGGTGCTGGGTTAGTTTTGCTTTTACTTTTGTTACATTTGAATGTCCTAGCTTAGATATTTACGTAATATATGATTACAACGCCACATGGCCTGAAACTTTATATCTAATATTATTCTCTGTGTAAAGCTAATGTTTTGTATAGTCTGGTTATTATTGTCATACAATATTACAATAGCATTTACTTGTATTTTTTTCATATTGGTTTTGAGGAGTGTCGTAATTTTTAAATCAATACAAATGATGTATTTGATTTGTTACAAGTATATAAACCATGAGGTTAGTTAGTTGTTGTACAATAAGGGGTAATACAACTGAATTACTAAAGCCTATAAATCTCAAATTAACGGAATATGTATTGAGTATTTTATATAAATCTGACCTATTTTTTAAACGTAGGCATATGAAACAGTATTAGAAGTAATTTTAAATATGGCCGCATGAAACGTATATCTCAAGTGAGGCTCCAACTCCTGGTGAAACTGCAAACGCTACAAACAGTAAATTAGGTTACCGTTGAGAGATACCCGCTGAAGTTAGTGCAAACTCCTGATAAGAGTTACTCTAAAAACTTCGTGCAGCTCCCAAATTGATTTCGATAGAAACTACGAACTTAGCTAAGGAATTGATAACTCAGTTTGCTGCAAGCTAAAGAGAATTTGTTTTCTAGCATTCATTAAACTTAAGCAAGTGTTACGAGTTGTTATCCTTTTGAGGAAACTGAGTTTGTTGTGACAATATTGAAAGATTTTGTTGAGGAAAGGATTTAGTCATTGTTGACAAATAGTTTACTATATATATGTTACTTTATTTATAGTTTGTAGGCGCTAACGTTAAGGTACCTAATGATATTTGCTAAGGTGTAGACTGTGGGTAAATAGTTCTTAAACATTTAGGTCAAAACAGATAAATGACTGGTGGAAAATCCTAGTACTGGCCTTTAATACAATCCACCCGTTCACTGATTTGCATCAGATCAGCCTGTTGGATAATAACCTTGTGTTTAGCAAAGTGGGTATACCCAATACTAACATAATGTAATTAACTATAATAAATCATAATGTTACTCATTTAAAGGATACAAATGTTCGTGGAGATGTTTACATTATAATATTTGTTATAAGTAAAGACAGAATTTCTTGAATGTATTTGAATGAAATTTGACATCCAAATGGACGATGACCTACATATAAGTTACTTCTATCCCAGAAGAATCTACCATGACTTTTATCTTGAAAAGAACATTCACACGAAGGTGGTTTTACTGGTGGTAAGTCTCTCATATGTAAAAGACCGCCTGGGTAGATATCACCGCAATGTCTATTTCTGCCTCCAAGCAACAGTGTGTATTCACCATTGTGTCTCGGTTAGAAGGACATTGTAGCCAGTGTAACTACTTGTCATAATAAGACTTAACATCTCATGTCTCAGGATGGCGAGCGCAGTGGAATACCAAACAATACTTAGTAATTTAAGGTGTTGGATAGTGTTTCTGCTATTTATGGGCGGTCTTATCGCTTACCATCAGGCGAACGGCAAGCTCGTCTTGCCATTCAAAGAAAAAATAACCGCGACCAACCCGATCTATCATAACATTTTAAAACTCCAATTATAATTTTAATCCCGACGTGATACCAAAGTTTTTATTCAAAATATTGTGCATGCTATAACTCACAAGTTTTATTTTACAACACGTTTGCGTCGACAGAAATAAAAGTTGTGCAACAATTTGCGCGGCATTATGCCAGTTGCGTGTGTCATTATGGACACAAAGTGCTTTTCATTTGATTCACTAAAACTAGGGCACTGTTGATGAATGATCTAACCATTATTCCTAGAGATTCGAGTTCCCTTTTACGGTCATATGTGTTTTACGTTCCTGCATCTATTAATCTGATCTGGTAACGAGTGTGTACAAGTTAGCTACTTTTGGTAGTAATTATTATGATTAATGTTTGCGGCCTTAATGTTTACTTACGATGAAATATTTAGAGTAGTAAGTAATAAGTATATTTTTGAAAGCCATAGTAAAGAGTGGAATTATGAGATATCTAATGCCGAGTGTAGTTCTTTGTAATCCAAAATTCTGAATAATGTTGATATCTTTTATAAGCAGTTATGATGTTACCACCAGGCGAGCGAAATGATTGTGTTGTCCCTTAATTTAAAAAAAGTTAATGACAGTTGGTATTTAAATACTATAAATAAAAATATAGTCATGATATTTTAAACATCTTATTTATCATTTTCAAGTAAAGACACATTACGGTTAGGACTAAATAAAAAATATCGCTTAGTATACCACGCGAACCAACTGTATTTTCTTTTAGTTCATTGTCTGTGGAATTAGGACGCAAGGAGCGTTTCGATTCTTTCCAGGTCACTAGAATCCAAAATATGTAGATCGGAATTCACATTGAAAATTAAATTTACTCTGGATTTGGTTTTTCTTTTAACTTATTCTATGGCACAAACTCTTTATAGTTAAATAAATTGGTTTAAGCATTAGCAGTCATTTTTTCAATTTTTAGGTGATCCCAAATAAAAACCACGGAATGTAACACAAACCCTTCCAGAAAAATAGGAGCAAATCGAAATTCTGTCGCGTCGAATGGAAACAATGCATCGAGCGGCCGAATTAGAATCGATATTTGTACGAGACCCGTTCGGTCGAGAGAGATTTGTGCGAAAATGCTGTAGCCACCTTCCGCTCCTCGGTCTATAGAAAGAGAATATTTTATGACCTGGCAATATTCTAGTCTCGGGGAGTTATTTTGCCGGTTTTTATCGCTACTAATGGTTAATACTTGATTGATAGGATGGAATGGATTTGGCATAAATTTATTTAATTTACTTAAAGCTGTATCATTCAATTGGTTTTTGAAACCAACAGGCGTGAGTACAAGAAGACTTAAGTGCAAAGAAAAGTTTTCCCAAAATATAACCCTCTCAGTAGTAGACACCGTCTTTTCCAAGCAGTGGACAGTATTTATATATTATATGTAATAACAGGGCTAGTATCATTATATTATTATTAAACCAAATATTTTTGGGAGCTATTTCATATTAATACCTATAACTTCACCTACAGTATTAAATTGTATTTATTTTACAAAAGGTACCAATGAATCGTCCCGATTCTAAGCTCCTTCTTATTACAGCATGACGTTTCCCGAATCAAATATAAATCCGACGAAAGATAATCCCCACATATTCCCATTAAATTAAGGATGTAACAAAACAAGCGGACGTAAATAAAACTGTAACGTAGAGTTTGTGATATCACTTGCATAATTCACAAACTGCACCATTTAAATTCACTGCAGGCGCTATGCAACCCTGTAATATACATAAAAATATGCTCTGCCGTTTGACTTCACAGCGGGCTTAGTTTGCGCAGATGGCGGCTGCAAGTCAGTTTTTATAAAAACTTTAAACAACTGGATTTTATGTGAATGTAGAAATGTAAGTCGTTCTAAATTGTTTGCTGTAGTAATTATGTTTTATTATGACATGTTTTGCTAAGAATTCTTGTGGTTTAATTATGGCTATATCCTGGTTACTGTAAAGATAATTACTTTATTTAAATTCTTTTTAAATAAGCTTATACCAAGTAATTTATAATGTTTACGCGAATGTTAGACATTAAAATAAAACCATATTACGGATGACATCACGGCTTAGTCTGCCTCGTGATCACAAAGGCTGCAAAGTCTTCGAAACGTCGGGAGAAAACTATAATATAAAAACCGCGATAAACTCCATAAAATAGTTTTGTTTTTTAATGTTATTGCTACTAAATCAATGGTTGATTGGCGAGGGATCATTCATTTAATGGCAGAGTCATTCAAATATAATGCAAAAATAATCAAACGATAAAAAAGATCATTATAAATAAATTGTTAGAAAGGAAAATGTTTTTTATTATCCAAATGTAGAACAGGGATTCATTTGTAAATGCAACTTGTTGGGGTTTCGGGACAAATCCCTTTTGGCAGTAAAGGGAGTGTTTGGTGAGCGCGGTGCGCCGCGGATTGTCTTTGCATTTAGAAATGTTGTCACAAGACTTAAGAACTGTTCATATTTAAGAGAATTTACAACTAGTAAAGTTTATAACTATTATAGTCTCAGAACAAGAACAAGCAATTATAGTTTATCAATGTCAATATCATGATAGTGGAAGTTGATATTTTACTGTTGTGTGTATTATTTGGATTATCGTACTTAATTGTTTGTTATTTTTTTAAGTTTTTATGATATTTGGTATTGCATATAGATAATGTAATATATTATGTAATATGTGTTTATAGAAACTATTCTAAAATCATAAACGATTCTCTCGAAACATATTTTAGAAAATTTTACTTGAAATGTCGGAGCTGTAAGGTGTAGTGGTTCCAATAATATCGATTTTTTAAAATGAAATACTATGAAAATGGTATAAGTCTTATCGTTTATATAATTTTTAAAATAACTATTACACTATGATTAGTTATTGGTTAAATTGTATATATATGTATATATTATACTTTATATATTAATATTTCTGTTTATATAGTTATATTGTATTCGTTTATTATGCTTAGGTACTATTATGTTCGTGTAGGTATATATTTATTTGAACTTCATATAAAATAAAATTTGTACATAGGCGGACTTAATGCCGTAGGCATTCTCTCCCAGTCAACCTAAGGGTGGAGAAGCGATGAAGTACTTAGGTGCATCAAAGAAATCTGTTGCGGTAAGCAAATACAATATTTATATTAATGCTATATTATTATTAGCTTTTTCATCTTTCTATATTTTACATACATACATACATAACATCACGCATTTATCCCCGAAGGGCTATGCAGAGGCGCAACTAGGGCACCCACTTTTCGCCAAGTATGTTCTGTCCCATGATGTGATAGGGGGCGAGCCTATCGCCATATCGGGCACAAATTCCAGACTCCGGGCTGATACTGAGCAGAAAAACCCAAATATCACTTTGCCCGACCCGGGATTCGAACCCTGGACCTCAGAGCGCTATTGTACCGGACATGCAATACAACTACGCCACCGAGGCAGTCTATATTGTCTAGACTGTCTATATTTTATCATATTATTATTTATCACGCCTACCTATATTGTTTCATCTCCGTACCACCCAAAGGTTGACTGGTAGAGAATGCCTTCGGCATTTGTACATTATACTATAATAAGTGTGTAAATGAAAGAAATTCTTATACGCTCCTAATATTATTATTATATTGTGCAACTTTTTACAAAAACATAGTTTAAATATCATTAGACTTTATATTTTTTGTTCAGTGATATTATGTGAATTCCTATAAATACGTCCGGTAAGGATATGAAATTTCGTCGCTCCATTTAATATGAAATGAATTTCCGAACGACAATGACGAATGGTCATTGCACGAGGCGTTCGATTCCGGCCGCAAATATTTAGTTTCGATTTTATTGAAATTGGAAACGGTTGATAAATTATGGAGATGAATGTGTGCGATCCCCGCTAATTGCCGATTAGTTTATTTTCGGTGTGGTTTTTATTAGATCAGTCTGTGCTAGCGCGTCTGAATTGATAGGGACAAAGTAAGTTCCGTAGTCAGGGCATCCTTCATTATTTATCTGTCCGTATTCAATATTATTTATTGAGGTTATCTGTTACATTTTATATTGAGAGTAGGGCAATGGATGTAATCAACTATATTTTTTTACATTTCTTTATAAGATCTGCAAAATCTAAAAACTGGTTAAGAACGTGACCACTGCCTCCATATACAGGGTCATTTTGACGTTGCGTTACTAAATGATACCACATATTCGTCTTCACCTTTGCTGACATTGTACCAAAAATCTTCCATAACTAATATTTTCACCAAAAATCCTGGTTTTAGTTTTTTGATTTTTTGATCATTTTGTATATTAATGCAAATATGGTGTGTGCGTCAGTGCTTTTATGACTGAAAGTATGATGTTACTACTGCAATGAATTCTTTTAAAGTAGAAGTAGTGGCATTATAGCGCGTAAAATTAAAATGAGTTTTTATTAATATTTATTTTGTTCGAAACTTGCACTTTTTTATTTTACATCTACGGTTCAAGTAACTTATTGTAAAGTGTTTCCAAGTAGATAAGTATGTGGTTTCACTTAGAAAAGCAGTGTCAGAATAACCCTGTATATACTTAGTAATACCATGGAAGTATTTGTCTCAATATAAAAAAAACAGCTCTATTTGTGCAGTATAGACATATTTTTCTGATAAAAAAAAACAGCCCTATTTGCACATATCCAATATTCATAGATAACAATTTGGTCTAGCTTTATTTTCAATAAATTCCCCGCGGAATACATAATTAATAAATACGGGTTTCCAATGCATTTTATTTACTCACTGAAAATTAATGCAAACTAACTCGTGCAAAGTTGTATAATTATATTATTTTCGTTTATATTATTTATACAAACTGAGTGAACATTTAGTGGTGTTTTAATTTCAGAGGATATTTTATTTATAAGTTCATGGGAATATTAAACAGATTTAATTAAATATTTTACTAAGTAATTGTAAACCGAACTTGCTAGAGTAGCAAAGGAAATATTTGGATATACCTCATTTTATTCCAGGAAACGTCATATGAGTCGGAGGTCGCATTCTCAAAAACCTAGTACTTTAAAAAACTAGGTATTTAAATAGTTTCCTTTTTAGTCACAGTGTTGCCATTTCTAGAAAAAATATTTTACCTAACCCAGACCCTAAAAAAAAAACGCTGTTTCTCTATGACATAGAAAATTTAATATAAGCCTCGTGATCTTTACATCACAAGACACGACTCCCCAACCACAACAAGACTTGAGAATGTACCCCAGAGGGAAGGGAATGCTAGTAAAATACGGTTAGAGGTGTCTGTAGTTGGGGTAACTGCAAAACTCCGACCGCTAATTAAACTATATAAGTGAGATTTATATGTATTAGACATCATTACATGCTTACTGTGTTTGTAGTGGTTTTCAGTACGGTTCAACCGGCGTAGTATTGTTCACTGAAAGGCAACGTGAAGTGAGCTTATAGTTATGATTCGTCTTTTTATGCTGTCAGTCAGGTGACTGATGGTAAGCGGAATGGAATCCAAATAGAGTGTCGACTGGTGAGAAATGATTCCTTGTCCTTATCACCTGTTTGAAATTAAATATACACAGGCTGATCCCGGAATGCGAAACGTTTACGTGGACTGCTATACTGCCGTGCTAAGCTGAAAAGCGGTATCTCAAAAATAAATCAAAATCTTGGTTTTTATGTCGTCAGATAGCTCAAAGAAATACCCATCCAATGAACTTACCTAAATAACGGTATCTTGTTTAGAACTTGTAAAAAAAACCTTAAAAAAATTCTCTATCTCAGTTTTACATATAAAACTATATTTACAATACTTCGATTATCTCGAAATAAGGGTTCCCTGACATACCGCTTTTTGCGCTTAGCACGGCAGTATACGTCTTAGTACCGTGCTGTCTGGGCGGATACCAAACACGCCTGACCCGTACTTCTATTCTTTAACCCCTACTCCGTTTTTTCAAGACAAGTGCTTCTAATTATTGTCCGTGTTTTAGCGTCCATAGATCACTAAATCGGCTGACTTATGTGCAATAAAACTCGTCACTGGTCAGTGGACATTCTATTGGACCCTACTTCACTTACCATCAGTGTCGTCGGGTCACATTGCTCTGCACTTATAAAAAAAAAACTTATTTCACGGATGTTATCGCGTTTTTTTATTATAATTTTCTCCCTTAAAAGCCGTGAAATAGTTTTATTTCAATGTCTAACATTTACGTAAATATAAGAAATTATAAAAAAATATAAATATAAAAACAAGTCATAAAAATAAGCTAAATGTAACAGCTCCTGTAACTGCATACTCCTAACTCTGTATAATCGCAGTGATAATACTCACTGCGCAATTGCTACTATAAACACGATGTTTTCCTGTGTTTGTGTATTTTTTTTATTAACTCCGCACATACTAACGTGAATTAACTAAAGTAAGGTGTAATAAATGGCATGTATAACTTGTGATGGCATTTACTTTTCAAATTGAGATGCTAGCTAAAAATAAGTTATGGGCATTTATATCTTGTAATATAGACAGCTATTTATATATTTTTCAATTCAGTTAGTATTTTTATAACAAAATGTCGACGAACTTTCCAGTGCGTTCATTATACATACGAATGAATTGCTTTTAAGTAGAATTTTATTATGCTAATTGCTTTTTTAACAAAGGTTATTTAAGTATTTATTTTAAGTATTATAATAATGATAATATCAGCCCTGTATTATATACTTGCCCACTGCTGAGCACGGGCCTCCTTTACTACTGAGAGGGATTAGGCCTTAGTCCACCACGCTGGCCTAGTGCGGATTGGTAGACTTCACACACCTTCGAAATTCCTATAGAGAACTTCTCAGATGTGCAGGTTTCCTCACGATGTTTTCCTTCACCGTTAAAGCGAACGATAAATTCACAAAGAATACACACATGATTTTTTAGAAAAGTCAGAGGTAATTATAAGTATTATAGTTCAGTCAAAATCCATATGTAGTTTAACACAGACAGACAACTACTATTCACAAAGGATTACGTGTATTTAACAGGTACCAGTAAAAATGAGGGTAGTTCGTACTTACTTAAACCATTAAATTGTTGTGAAGTCGGCCTTCGTATTTCTACCGTACTAATAAAAAGCCACCGACGCGTAGAGACGTAAATAAGCGGCCCGCCCTGATAATGGCTATTGAGTAGGTAACCCTTATTGCTATCAAAACAAAGCCCAACCGCAAATAGCCAAAAGGTTCCAAAAAGCTTTTCAATCCGAGCAACTAAAATCAGAGCGAGTTTTTAGATTCGTAAATTTACACTTGATGAAGGTACCTTATATTAAATTGTATGACTGATAATGTCTGAATGAAGATAAGCTTGCCTTATATCACATCATGGGACGGATTAAAAGCTTTGCGAAAATGCCCCTTACTGCTTCCCAGGATTAAATACTAGGTATTTAATGTATGTATAGTGAGGTATTTAATATGTAACGTAAGATTAATTTTCTACTAATACCGATTTAAAAAATAGCACTGTCATCGTAGAAAAAGTCATTATTATGGTAAAAGGAAACTGCAAAAGCAGTATGGAGGGTGGCAAATGAAAATTACCGGTCGACTATTGTCTTCGCTCTGGCCTTAATGAATAACAAACGAACCGAAACAAGCACTTTGCGATGGCTTTCTGCTGTGTGGCCACTGTTTCAATAAAGAATGGAAATGAACTAGCTGACTTCTGTGTTGTTAATAATTATTAAAAGTTTACCGATAAAACTAGGGTATCTATCAGACTTTAAACTAATGACTATTATGTTATATTCTGCCTTAAGGGCTGTTTTTTTTATCATCTGAAAAAGTTACATTACATTCAGGCAGGTTATAATTTTTTATTTTTTTTTATTTTTCTGTTTTTCACAATCTTAAAATTAAAATAAAACTAGTAAGAACTTGTGGTTCGCTGTGGGTGTCGGGGGAGGGCGAGTTCCCGCTATTTGATACGTAGCTCCCCCCCCCCCCGGCTTATAATTTATTTGATGGATAATTTTTAACTAACTATTGAAAAATTTGCCCTAAGGGCTGATGTTTTAATCATTTGGTAAAAGTTATTAGTAGGTTAAAGTAAAACACATACGAATTAGAAATTGCAGTAGTTTTTATAAAGTTGTTACTTTATCTCACTTTTACATTGTCAGGTTATAATTTTTTTGATGGATATTTTTACTTGACGACTGAAAAACCAGCCTTTAGTCAAATAAATTAAGATCGAAAGTAAAATACAGTTATTATGTATTTAATAAAATGGAATATTGACTGATTGACGGAAAGCATCAAACCGATGGTGCATGCTTTCAACAAATTGAAGCCTGACTATTTAGCTACAATCAATTAATTAGTGTTTATTTTTATACTGCAAGAGAAAGAGAAAGGAAAGGTAAAATATAGCCAAAAGCCCAGCTTTACCGGGATACTTTAATTGACTGGGTAGATTACTACCCAGTCAATTAAACCCAGTATTATATTCAAATGTTTTTGGTAATGGCGATTACGCCATACCCAAAAACATTTGATCACATGCACACACAATGTGCTATAGCACTCTAACTGTCACCTGATTTCAATTTCAAAACTCTGAGTAAGCTATGTAAGAGTTACTAATATGAATTAATTCAACGAACAAGAATAAATCATGTTGACATCCATTAGGGATTATTTTAAAAGATTCAAGACGTACGTGTAAAAATATATCACAATTTATAAGGCCAGTCTTGGCTGCGAGCCGTGCAAGATTGAAGACATGCAAAGGCTTTCTTGGCCAACTTTCATCCGATATTTTTAGTTCCCCGGAGACTTTCTGACGGTTTCAACCAACTTTGCATCTGCCCTGTATGCTATGCTTTGAGTTTTGCTCTCAAAACACACATCTTTGCTCCAGTTTGATGAATGAATATTTTCATTGAATAATATTTTATTTTCTGTACTTATTTAATTTTCTTAACGGTGCTTCTTGATTGCATCGGAATGCGTCCGGTCACTAATTGTAGGTAATTTAGAGATTAAATGAATTATTTTTCTTATTAAAATACATTGTAGCTTTAAATAGTATTTTTTTCATAATTTAACTAATAACAATTAAACACATTTCATCACTTCAGTCAATTATAAGTATCATCATGTTTTGTAACACATGTTTTTTGTAATTTTACACACTGTTTTTCCTCCCACTTCATTTTACCTTGTAAATCTTAAAATATAAATAACATACAACAAAGTTGTAAAATATACATTGTACAATGTAATTATCATTTAATATTGTTCACTTAATGCTAATACTATTACGGTAGGACTTTTTTTTTAGGCAAAGAGCCGCTCCACACTACGACGGGCTTTATATAGCCGGTATACCTTGTGTAACCGTACCGTCAAATAATCGAACAAGATAGGTCCTTATTTCGTACTTTACATTTCGCGGCGTATATTCCGTATAGTAGAGAGGACGATAAGTATAAAAAAATTAAGGACTCAAACATAACAAATAGACGTGAAAATAGTCTTTCATCGTAAATAATAATTATTACGCATGCCACTATCTATAACTGTAACTATTTATTTATGCTAAACAGAGATTTATAAGCTTGTCTGAACTCTTTTGACATGAATACATACAACACAGGGTTGATACAAGGGGCGGCGTATATCAAAATATAACTTATAATATTAAATACTGGGTATGTATCTACGTGGCTGTATAGCATCTTCGTTAGTGTCATAGGAAAGTAACAAACAAACAAACAGATCATTATAACGAGCACCATTGTGCGTAGTTTCTTGTCTTTCTTCGTCGGTAATAGTTTCTTCTTCATCTCATTTCCTTGTTGGAAGGTAAACTGAGGCATTTGGGGCTGCTCGTTTGCTGCATCAGTTTCGGCAATGTCTGACACATCTGTGTTATTAGACGAGTCGGTAGATTCATCACTGCTGACGTTTGCAGTGTTCGTGTTATTGTGACTTTTGATTCTCAAGGCAGATTTTTTTACTACCATTAAAATGCGTATATAACACAGGAATATTGTAACGAAAGCTATGATAATTGACGACGATACGATGGTTTTTTTGGGGTTGCCATTGTTTTTGTCTGGTATAATGGTACACGATCCGGCCTTTGGGTCCAGGCCCATTTGTCCCCATATCTCAAAGAATGGAAGTGATATGAAGCCCACAGAAAAGATCCACAAAGCAGCCAGCATTATGCGGATATTTCTTTTAGTGTATATTCTAAAAAAAAAAAATAGTATTAGATATTGTTAAACACAAAGTATTTTAAAATTTTATTTGCAAATGTAGGTGTGGTAACACCTCTGCCTATCCCTGAAAAGGAGAAAGGAAAGGTAAATGTAGTTTTACTACTTACTTATGATACTTCATCGGATGGCACACTATGACGTATCTGATGATTGCTATTGCGACTATATTGTATAACGACACTATGACTAATGTGTAGTTAAATAATGGAAATAGCCGACACAACACCTTTCCATGCACCCAGGAGTGCGTCCAGTATGAAAACATGACCATGGGCAGGACCAACGCGCAGAACAGAAGGTCCGCCACAGACAAATTGATTATGAATATGGCTGTTGCATTTTGAACCTGAAAGTAATATCATTAAGTTATAAATTCACATTTGCCTATATAATATTAGTACTATAGTAGTAGAATAGTAGTACAACTTTTATATTAGTAAAATGTGAAATACCTAAAATATTATATTAGGTATTAACTTTAAAGATGTTACAATTCACATAGTTAAGAAATCAAAATTCATATAATTCATTGACAGTTTTTCTCGTTGATAGGTATCAAACACAAATTATTTGGTGTTTTAAAATTGAAATTGAAATTCTCCTTTGCCACTATCTTACTAACCTTCAATAATATGAAAGTTAAAGAAACAATAGTTCAATCACTGACTAACAATATTTATTTGTAAGACTTGTGCAATGCAAAGTTCACACCTAATGTATCTAGGAACGTGACAGCGGTTAATCATGAATCAGGAGTAACGTCGAAAGTGCAAACTTTGGAATGAAAATCGCAGTGTTGTGGTAAGTCACATATGCATTAGTAATCCTGCATTGAAGTCGTCATCGGCAGAAGTTATTATGTGCAGGCATTACTAAGAGCTAATTTAAGAATGTAGGCTATCGGCTGCTGTTATCTGGATTGCCTCGGTGGCGTAGTACTATTGCGCGCGCGGTACGATCCCCGCTCTGAGCTCCTGGGTTTGATTCCTGAGTCGGAAAAAGTGAAATTGGGTTTTTCTACTCAATACCAAATTAGGAGCATACTCTGGGCTGATGATCATATAGTCATAATTCCATAGAATTTGTACCCAATATGACAATAGGTTTTGCCCCTGCCACATCATGGAATTAAACGCACATTAGCTGCCCTAGATGCACGTCTTTTTTTTTTTTTGGTTTCGCGGAGAAAGTCCCTTATTACTACCGCCCAGCCTTCGTGGGGGGCGACTAAGCGGTTATGCTGGGGTAACCGTGCCTTACGGCCCGGCGTTGAGCCGCCCGGATTTGATGACGACCTTCGGGCGACCGCCGGGCCGAGTCCCTAACCCGAGTACAACTAACCTATGCACGGCCTACCAGCTAAAACTCCGCGGTGGCCCTCTTCGGCGCATTAGGGACGACTGCGGGCTTCCTCTGACGGAAGTGTCTAAGTATTCGTCCGCAGCCGCCCCTGCGCGGTGCCGCCTTGCGGCCCGTCTCCGGGGGGGGGGGGGGGGGCTCAGAAGCCCCCACGCACCGAAGGACGCCCTCGGCGTCTACGGCAGCATGAGGCCAACTACACACTGCCGTCCATCCCGGGGGTCAACCGAAAAATGTGCAAGGATGCACAAAAATGCACTAGGGCGGACAGCCCCTGCTGCCCGCCGACGACCCCCTTCGTGGCCACTATTAGTCGCCTCTTACGACAGGCAGGGGATACCGTGGTGGAATTCTTCAAACGCCCCCATTCCACAGGGCGGGGCCCTAGATGCACGTCTACCCAACCCTATGAGGATGAAGGCGTGATGTATGTTTGTTCTATCTGTCCTCACTTTAATGTAGGGTGCACACCGAGTACTGCTCAACATACTTTCAAAAGCATGATACAGGACTCTACTCAGAGATACTCAGTTTTTGTACAACTGGCCTTACGTTAAATCTATTCGCAATTCACCATTGTTAAAATTGTGTTATGAAAACTCACTCAGTGTCCAACCTAGGATTCGAAACCCAACCTACCATCTTACAGCTTTCTATAGACTATGTCCAACTCAACGATGTAGAAAATACTGAGAATTCTACAGAGGACAATTGAATGCCACCACGTTTTCTAAAAATGCATTAAAAAAATAATAATTATAATATCAGCCCTGTATTATATACTAGCCCACTACTGAGCACGGGCCTCCTCTACTACTGAGAGGGATTAGGCCTTAGTCCACCACGCTGGCCTAGTGCGGATTGGTAGACTTCACACACCTTCGAAATTCCTATAGAGAACTTCTCAGATGTGCAGGTTTCCTCACGATGTTTTTCTTCACCGTTAAAGCGAACGATAAATTCACAAAGAATACACACATGATTTTTTAGAAAAGTCTGAGGTGTGTGCCCTTGGGGATTTGAACCTGCGGACATTCGTCTCGGCAGTCCGTTCCACACCCAACTAGGCTATCGCAGCTAAAAATGCATTAATTTCATGAATTATTATCTAGATCCATATATTCTGGATTAATCTAATATCACCATACCATCTTTAGATTGTATAAAATTAATATGTCATGGCCTTATGTAAGGAATCATCCCTTGAAAATTGATTTTAATGCACAAAACAATTTTTATACGTTAAATCACTTACCTGCTTGAATCGTTTGAGTGATATAACAGTTATAAGGTTCCCTGGCACTCCGATTATTATAAATAGCATACAGCACACAGAAACAAACTTCAATAACTGATCGGGATATCCAACGAACAGTTCAACCTTTCTTAACTCAGCATCTGTTTGATATTCGGACAAACCAATTGACGAAGAATTCATTTTTATTTAATTATTAATGGAAATTCATATTAATTAAAAATACGTCTCACTCTTGCTGATGTTTGATACTAAATGGACTTGTTTTGGTTTAATCCATCAATTGTTTTCCTTATTAATATGTTGTGTGACGTATTTTAGCGTAATTCCCGATGTAGCGACGTCTCTATTAAGGGTAGGGAATTTTCATTTTTAAGGCTAAGCTTTATTGTTTATTATACGGGACTAGTCCCGTATAAGCAACAACACGCAAGCAATACCTAGATGTTGCTTGCGCTTTCGCCTGCGTGAAAAGCCATTCCCGCTCAAAAAATCACTAATTACTTTACGATGCGACGCCAATGCCATCTATTTAAAAATCGGATAAAAAACAATATTATTTTCCATGGAGGTTTATTGCCGGGTTAAAAAGTAGTCCATGTATTAATCCAGAACGTGGTCTACCCAGGTGCCAAATTTCGTCTAAATCCGTTCAGCTGTTTCTTCTTTTAGTTCTAACAAACATTTAAATGCTTTCACTAACTTTCGCAGTAAAATACTAGAAAGAAGTAAGATGAACAAGCTGTTCGTCTGCCAAGATGTTTATTGACTAGTAGTATTGACTGGACAGATAGTAGGTGTCTTGTATCCAGGATCTGTCTGGGCAGGTATCGCGACAACGTAAATGTTTGCCAAGCAAGTTTGGCCCTAATGTGCGTGTTATATTCTGGTTCCAATGAAGCTATTGTTGTGGATCTTCTCATGTAAAATAATAACTATTTAGATACATTAAAAATTTTCGACTGGTTCGGTGTAGTAGTTGTATTACGGCATGACTGCAGTGCTGAGGTTTCGGGTTCGATCCCCGGGTAGGGTAAAGTGATATTGGGATTCTTATTCAGTATCAGCCCGGAGTCTTCAATTGTGCTCGATATGGCGATAGGCTCGCACTCTATTATATTTCGGAATGAAATACACACGGCTAAAATTGGGTGCATCAGTCGCGCCACTGTCTACCCCTTCGAGGATAGAATGCGTATGTATTTGATTAACATTTTTCCTTTCTCAAATATGGCACGTTTATTACGAATAAGTATGGATGATTGTACATGATGATTTATTTAAGTATAAACCAAAGCAACAACATTAAGCGATAGTAGATAACATGGGATGTACGGATGATACGGAACTAGGGTTATCGCTTGAACGATAAAGTTTCTAAGGTCAAGAATTCTACAATTTCCTCTGTTGACACACTGTGGACTTCCAGATCTGCTTTATCTCTTAATATCGTGTTCCAAGTGCGTGGATTACGCAGTATTGGATTCTATAGCGGTCTGAGCAAGGCCTTGAGTTGCAGATCTTTGTGAGACCTTTTTACCCAAATGCCGAAGAAGGTCAATTTTGTTTTCTTTGTACCTCTTGGAAGCGCAAGGCTCTTCCAAGCATGAGGCCTGGGCGGTTACCCTGTTCATTACCCCATAGGCCGCCATTGGTAAGATTACTTTGAGAGGAAAATACTTGAGAGGGACATCCCTCGACAATGTCTTGATGGACATATCGAAATCTGTCTCGTTTCTTTATGTGTTATGAGTGGTGACTATAATCACGCACTTCCATGAGAACATATATCTTGTTTGTTCCATTTTGTTACAAAATTACATAGAATGTAACAAATGCCACTGTACTGTCCAAATCACTTCAATTCATTAGAATTACAATTAATCAGCTACGACGTATTTCAAACTATAGCATAATCTGTATATCATGTTTCTACTTGACAGCAGAAATAGACAATAAAAACAAATCGTTATTAAACACGTAGGCTACTATAGTTCTTTTTTATACGGGCAACCAATGACGCCATTGCGCCTGATGGTAAGAAGATTGGGGTCTAGGTAGTGTTGACTGACGATTGATTATCCTGCGCTAAGCGTCAGTCGACACACTTATCCTGGTTTGTTAGAAATATGCACCTATTTCAATATACTTTTTGTTAAGGCAATACAACGCTATCTTCCCAAACACTCGCACGTAAGCTGTGGTTCATAGAAAATGCTTACAATGCCATGTATGCATAATACGTGTACATATACCCACGTTAATCTTTGCGCATTGTCCCCAAGGAATTCCAGGTATACGTTGCCTGTAACGTAATGGTTTAAAAATATATAATGCAGCGCGCTGACGCTGTTAATTTGTTGCTGGTAACTTAACTGACCGAAGTTGACAGTTGCTTCACTACTTCTCATATGGATAGAACATAATCATGATTATAGTATTGTATCAACATAATAGTGTTGTATACACTACGACACTCATAATGTAAAGGTTTGTCACCTAGAATAAGTACCTTATATTGTGGATCTTTCATACGTATTTTTCTGCGATAAATCGTTGGTGTGTCTATTAATAAATAAATGATTTACATTACAAATGTCTGTTATTAGTGTCTGGCTGACTTTTTACTTTCTATAATTCGTTGTCACGCCTTGTTTGGTTTCAAAAACTGGCGGACGGGAAGAGGCAGGAATATAGTACCACTAAGCCACCAAAAAGAGCCTTTAGGCGTTGATAACTTAAACTTTAGGCTAACATAAAATCTAATCAATTTTATCGCCCATGTTGATTTAGGTATTAAATTGCCGTCGTTTATGAATCCACTGATTCCTCCATTCAACAATAAAAGAAAGGTAAATTAAAAAAAATCAAAACTGTTCCTTTCAAGTGTCAATAACTGCAGTGCGTAAATCCATTAGTATGGCAACTAATTTATTGAATAAATCCAGTGATAGAATCGTGTTAATGGCAAAAAGAAAACAGAATACTAAAGCCGGGAAGTCCATTCAGATGTATTCGACCGACAAGGATTACTGCGGTGGTGTAAGGCGAGTGGGTTTGTGCTCGTTATGGTCAACAGTGTTCAATACTATGCGATTAGAAAGCCAACAGATTATCCGGTAACCGGGTTAGGCTGTGCTAATCCGGCACATACAGGCTGACATAATTGTGTCGACTGACGAGCGGCTATCATCTTTCGCCAGTCGACATTCTATCTGGATCCCACTCCGCTTACTGTCCGTAGTATTGTAATGCTCTTTGCCGCTTACTATCAGGTGCAGTGGGATGTCTGACGTGTCCGTTTAAAGAAATGTTTTTTTTTCTTTTTTAATTATTTCATTTCAAACATTTAAGGAGTTTCATAAAAGTAGGATTAACCTTTTTCATTTGTGGGGAATACCTACACATGGCGAGAAGTGGGTGTATTAGTTCGTCTTTGCCTTCAAGGATAATAGGTATGTGAGTTAATTTTAATCAATGAATGTATTTGTTTTGTATTGGAATGTTTAAGACTGAGAAATATATTTGTTTTGATTCACACTTTTGGGTTACTTCTAGTGTATTTAATTTAATACATAATATTGAACTATATCAACCGCTTCGTCATGTGTAGATATAAATGTAGGTAATTATTACATAATAATAATTAATATTATGATTCATTTAATATTTAAAAAAATATCATATTATACGAGGTTGTGTGGTCTTTATGTGGTTTTTGTGGTATTTCTTGAAGGTGACACCATTTGCCCCATGTGTAGGTATTGTTCATTTTTATTTATATCCTTATCACAATATTTTATGTATAAGTACTTATTATTTACTTACTTGAGTTATCACGAGCATGTTTGTTGTCTGTAATATAATGTCCCTCTTATTCATAGACGTTATTTATCTAAGGACGGAGCATTGCTGTGATAACATTGTTGCTGTGATTTTTCAGCTTAGTTTATCTGACAGCTAACTAGATTAAAGTATCTCAATATTAGCCAATCATAACGGCCCTATGTCTACGCACTGCGAAGGCTGCCATGCCGTCAGCCCTGAGAAACAGATTTGTTATCACAGCAATGCTCCGTCCTTAGATAAATAACGTCTATGAATAAGGAGATGTGTGTATAATTGAACTTAAGGCGATACCTCAAGGTCCATTTTCATACATTTTGTTTCACCTTTAATCTGGGTAACTAAACAAGTATTGGCAAGTATAGAATTTATATTCACGTCTAGTTAGTGATTAGTTCTCGCAGTTGAAAGAAAAACGTAAAAAGGTGAAACAAAATGTATGAAAATGGACCTTGAGGTATCGCCTTAACAAAATAAATATATACATAGGTAAATGCTTTAACTGGTTATAGGTACTAGAAATAAGCAAAGCATTAAAAGTTGATTGATGACTTCAATTAAACAAAATTGAACAATCGAATTCTGGGTGGCTTATGCCAAGCCATGGGGGCTTACGTGTGTTTTCCGTGGAACGAAAATTTACAATTTTTTATGATTTTTTTAAAGAAGTACCTCCACCTCAAGTTAGGTCACGTACGTTGCTACTTGATCAATGAGTTGAAATATGTTTAAATTATCATATATTAATAAATGTATTTTCCTCTACAACACTCATAATAGTTTATAATATATAATTTTATTTACCTTATGTCTAATGCATTAACAATAACGAGAACATTGAACGAGAGTAAATAAGCTGCATTCATATTCCTTTGTTTGCCAGATAGATAAAGTTAGTTGATTTTTTCAAACTATGTACGTACTATAATATTAGATTTATTTATAATAAAATTAATGGAGTAAATGTGCAATATATTTATGGCACATATCATAGGACGATAAGAATATGCGGAAAATAGGTGCACCAGTTGCGCCTCTGCCTACGCCTACATGAATGAAAGACGTGTGCGTATGTAGGTGTGTGTATATTCTAAATAGAATATAAATTCTAAGTAACGGATTTTAATCTTATCTTACTAATATTATAAATGCAAGAGTTTGTAAAAATGTTTAGCTGTTTCGATGCTGGTCAGATGTAAATGTGGTAACCGCTGCATTGATTTCAATTAAATTTGTCACACAGATATACCAATTTCTGGATTAATATATGCTACTTTTATCCCGGTAATTTGTTCCCACTTGTGAACTTTTAATTGGGAAATGGCTCCGCTAACGATGGTGGAAGCAACATAAATAATATTAGTACTACAGAGTCTAATTCAACGCATCTAACAGGAATAAGGGCCAACACCGAACGCATTGTGCATTTATCTGTAGGTAGCCTGCAGTTCAGGGATTATGTAAACTGCAAGCCAGCAGCATTGAGCCGGTTAGTGGCTGTTTAGCGGAGTGTGGCGCACTTTGTTTGCGTTTCGAAGGAAACGACGCACTTTGTACCAACGGGAGCAAGTGCAGCCCGACGCTGATTAACTAAACGCTGTTTAATTTAATTAAGGGATTAAGATAATGATTGTGGTGGACGTGGTTTTATTCATAGTTACAGTTTGTAAGTATTATTTTATAGGATTCGGTTATTAAGATTAATTAATTAAAATAATAAACGTAAACAGTTAAGTGTCAAAACACTGATTATTTTTTTTCTTTTTATACATTTTGTTATTGTACTTATGTGTGTGTAGCGAAATAAATGGTTTAATTACGACATTAATTAATAAAGTTTATTAGTAACGGGTCAACGATGAAGAGGTTAAGAAGCTAATGTCTCTATTTATTAATAGCAGTATTTGCAACGAGTACTTTGGACACGGTTGTGAATGGCGCGTCACTTCTCACCGACCCACGGACTTCGCTGCACTCAACGGCAAATAAGGCGACACGCAGACGTTATCAACTTGTTAAACCTACATTACTATGAAATTTATAGCTGTTTCAGCATTTTAACAACTATTATTGTTAGCCGCTTAAGTGTCAGTTTCATAGTAGTGTTGTTTATGAGCAATAATATGACAAGGTCTACGCGACACCTATAACTTTTCTGATCTATATACGATGGTTTTATGTGGTCAACGGGTTTATCCTGGTGTCGTTTAATTTAGTTCTTACCTTAGTAATTCATTAGTCATGAGAAATTATTATATTTCGTTATAATAAATGTTGTAATTTTTCTTGTATCGGATCCCGCGGTCATCACCGGGGAAAACCTGTGAATAGGATATACTCCGGCTTACTGGCTGCAGGGCCCTGATCGAAAGTTGGAAGGAGATAGCTGGAAAGTGTGGGGGAAGGATGAGGAAATCTCTTAGCATAAGAGGATGAGAGAAGGCCAGGAAATGTTCACGAGTCCTTATATATAGGCCTCAATGTGAATTGGCAACCACGAGGTATACACACTTAACCCTCTGCCTAGGGCTGCGACAAATGTCCCCCCGTGCATGGACTTGCACTCGGTGTGGAGACAAAGCGCACAAGAATTTCCTCGGGGGAATTGCGTAATGTGTAGTAAAAATAATAATATCAGCCCTGCATTATAAACTGGCCCACTGCTGAGCACGGGCCTCCTTTACTACTGAGAGGGATAAGCCCTTAGTCCACCATGCTGGCCTAGTGCGGATTGATAGACTTCACACACCTTCGAAATTCCTATAAACTTCTCAGATGTGCAGGTTTCCTCACGATGTTTTCCTTCACCGTTAAAGCGAACGATAAATTCACAAAGAATACACACATGATTTTAGAAAGGTCAGAGGTGTGTGCCCTTGGGATTTGGAGCGGACGTTCATCTTGGCAGTCCGTTCCACACCCAACTAGGCTATCGCCGCTATGCTAATGTGTTGTACTCGTAATATATTTAAGTATAAGTACATGCGTGACTTGGATCATGAAAATGGTAAAATAAACAAAATTTTAGTACATGGCATAGAACTTGTGTGGTGGGGGAACTTGTACTGCGAGGTGCACTCAAAAAAATACTAAAGTCTTAGGCGAGGCGAGTTACGTTTTAAATAGCGGAACCTCGCCTCCCTCCGTCACCTTAACCAAAACACAAATACGTTTATTTAGTAGTTATTAGTTATGTATTCCAATATTGTCAGCAAATTGAATATTTATTTTTTTGAAATCGTTAGAATAAAAAAATAATATACGTATATACTAAAGTCTAAATTGTATGAAAAACCATTCACATAGTATTCTCAGTACCAAATACTAATTATACTCATAACAAGATAATTCCGCAATGAAATATCTTCATAACAATTAGGTACATTTTCAAGACGGAACATTTTCGCATTTTCATTAGGTGAATGATATTAATATTAGAATTCGTAAACGGGTTGTAGCTAAGAACTGGGATATTGCTCGAATTACATTTTATATATTAACACGTTTATTTGCCCGAAAATGAACCTTAAACACACGCACACAACATCACGCATTTATCCCGAAGAGGTATGTAGAGGCGCAACCAGGGTACTCACTTTTCGCCAAATACTAAATATTATACGATACTAAATTTCGCCAAATATATAGGATTTTCTGCTCAGTGTCAGCCCGGAGTGTGAAATTTGTGCCCGATATGGTGATAGGCTCGCCCCCTATCACTTCAGGGGACGGGATGGGAAAGTGGGTGCCCTAGTATGATTGTATGTATGGTTGGGCCGACTCAACCGTGAGTACCAAAACAACGCAAGTGGCACCTTACTTTTGCATTGCGTAGTGAAAGTTAAATAAATGTCTATTTGCCATGATGAAACCTCTTCGCAGATCTGGGGAAAATTGGTTCAGAAAATTATTATCCCATTTGGGAATTGAATCCAATAACTCCTACACCTCCTTATAGTCTTGGATAAATCTAGGCAATGTAAAATTTTCATATTGTTTTTTCGTTAATTCAGCTTTCATCCTCGAGTTATATCCAAATAATTGAAGCGGTGATGAAGTTTATGCGCCCGGCGCGGCGGTGAGGGCGTTTGAAATTAAGGCAGATTGTTTATTGCATTCATTATGCGCGGGTCAGCCTGTGGGAATCACGACGTTATTCAGGATAAACCCTCGGGATGTGCGCACAAAAAATATTGACTTTTACCGACCAAAATGTTAGCTTAAAAATATTTATGGCTCTAGCCCGCCTTGTTTAGGATTTAAAGTCGAATATCGATGTATACTTATTATTTGCTTCGAAATTAGTATTTAATTAAAAATTATATATTATATAGACGGACGTAATTCAACGGGCAGTCGATAAACCATACCTCCAAGTAATAAAAAAAACAATAAAAATATTCCCTAAAACAGGTAAAATACATTAATAACTCGACAAAATAAATCTAAAATAAATCAAAATGGATTTCGTGAATCCGCTAATGCCGGTTCAGTTCGAATTTTGGAACGCATTAGAATGCGAGCAAACCCTCCGGATATCCTGATCCGGCATCGGTGAAAATTTATAGAGTGTGAAAATTCTGTCTCAACGGATCGGTGTGAAATGACAAACGTGATCCGACTGTAAACTTATGAAATAAGTCTGCAGGGGTTAGGTCGTGGTATAAAACACGTTACGATACGATTTGTCGGAGAAGATTATAGGTATAGGATTATTAAGTGTTGTTCGCGACTTTCTTTTACTCACTTTACGCCTATAATATTGAGTTTCACCAATACACTACTCTATAACTTACTTAATATTTTTATTTTAACCACTTTCTTGATGCATAAAAACGATGAGACGATATCTCGTATCGTTTTCAAAACTTAGTTCTAAGAGTGTAAAAGCGGGCGAAGATCAACTCGTTGTCCCCAAGCAAATATAAGCTTACAAAACAAATTTTGCTTTGTAAAGTTACTCGGTGCCGACACGTGTTTAGAAGGGTTAACAATAGAACCTTTACGAGTATCTAAATGTCAGCCAAATAAGTATTTATGTATTATTATTATTATTTTGATATATAATGATATATCAAAATCCCTAATAATATTATGTCAATGAGACGATACGACTAAAAAAAATAATTAAAAACAACTGAAATATTCATTAAATTGCATATGTAACTTATATTACTGATATGAAAAAAATAAATAACAGAATACTTGTTATTCCTTAAAAGTGTAAATCCAATTGTTAGTTGAATAAAATTTATAACTAACCCTGCCCATGTCTGTTCTTTGTTGTTTTTAAACATATTAATAACATAATATAGCGGTTACAAAAAAAGATCTTACTCGAAATTGTAATTCATACCAACGCTCCGGTTTAATGACGTGGATGTGAAAATTTTGCATAAAATTAATGCTTTATAAATCGAATACAATTCAATATAACTTCGAATATGTAAATTGGACGTAGGCATGTGTAATTAAATACAAATAATGAAATGTAAATTTTAACTATGTTGGCATTTTGAATCGCAGTATTAAACGTCAAAAAACGCAAGATTTGCGCATAATGTTTTCGGAATAATTTTGTCCGTTATTTATAGTTCATAATGGTTTTGTTGCATTTATTTTTGCTCGCTCCCCTTTCTTGGTTGTGTAGTGTGCGTCTCTTTTACATTGAGATTGGTTCTACGTAGAAAGCATTCGGATTCGTAAACACTTGTAGTGTATAGTGAACGCCGCAAATAGAAATCTATTTTCACGTTCACTTTGCCTTTTCAGAATTTAAATTTTGTTAAAAAAGTAAATATAAAGATTTCTTATGTTTACGTGAATGGCAAAATTTTTTGGACGACCAATACCTCTGTCCTGCCCGTGACGATGAAGGCTGTAAAGTCTTTGAAACGTCGGAAGAATATTATAATATAATAACCGCGGTAAATCTGAAAATTAGCTTTATTTCAATAGACAAAAATATTCTTGCATATTGTACATGTTCAATTATTCCGATAATGTTCAAAAACAGAACTCGACTCGGTATAACAATAATTCATTCCGGAATTTCCGAACTCTATGTTGTCTCTATAAGTTAATGGACTAACCTATGTTATATTTATATATTATTCAGTTTCAGTTGGCTTAGCTTATATTCAGTTCAAACTATGTCAAGCTGGAACAATAAGAATAATACATACCTATCTATTTTGCTTATAACATTCTCAGTTGTAATACAGATTTAATTCATCCCTAAATATTGGAAAACAAAATCTCCCGCTAAGTCTGTCTCAACAGGAAAAAATTCAAAACTACTGAACTGATTTTCATTCCGTTTTCATCAATGGCCGAAGTGATTCAAGAGGATATGTGTATAATATGACTGTCTCGTTGGTCGCGTTGTATTACGGTGCGACTGCAGTGCTGAGGTCTCGGGTTCGATCCTCAGGTCGTGTAAAGTGGTGTCGGGTTTTTCTACGCAATGTCAATCCGGAATCTGGACTTTGTGCTCGATATGGCGATAGACTCGACCCCTATTACATCATGCGATGGAATCCACACGTCGGAAAGTGGGTGTGTCAGTTGCGCTTCTGCCCACCCCTTCGGGGATATAAGGCGTAAATATGTATGTGTTTGTGTTGCTAGTATACATAATATCCGTATCGACAAAGCCCTTGGCAACCAAGTAGTTAATATATCGTAACAATGGCAATACGCCAAACCGAATAGTGAAAATAAGTAGCCTCACATAACGAGTGGGCATCACAGCCATAAAAGGGTCTAAGAGCGTAGCTACCTAACTCGTCCCGCGGGAACATTATTTATCCCGGGACTGTCCCAAGATGTTCCGGCTAAAATATGGACTCCGCCCCGGCGGCCCCAACGAATAATGACTGACCCAAATGTGTGGTGCTTTTGACAAACGTTATAAACTGCCGTTTGATCTTTGAGTTTGCTAGGTCGTTGTGGTACAAACATCATGTAGAAAGATAGCTGCAGGAAGGGAAGGTAGGTCAGAGAGAAATTGGTGTGAAAACACGGGTGTGAGCTGCTAGGTCATTGTGGTATAAACATCATGTAGAAAGATAGCTACAAGCAGGGAAGGTAGGTCACAGAAATTTGGTGTGAAAACACGGGTGTGAGTAGCCGAGATGGGTCTACCAAGTCCAAGTTACCCTGTTATCCTTTTGCAAAGTTAGTGCTTGAATACTGCCGCGTAATGTACTTACTTAATATCAGAATTAATCGGATAAGTACCGTAAAATTCTAAAGTTTTTAAGCCTTTGATACTTTGTTCCAAAATGTACTCCACAGTCGGGTAGGATTTCACGGAAAAAGAGCAAAATAAACAAAGTATGCCAAGTTTTCGAGGCTTATAAAAATCCGAGAACTCTTTAAAGCGGTTACTAGCCTAACACCTGCGCTAAAAATTCTCCATAATAAGTGCTAGATAAATAGAATGAAATTCACTAAAGCTATATAAAAGTGGTTAGAACGAGAGCTGCCAAGTGCAACCGACCCGTGTGGTTAGCTTTCGGACCGCATGATTTTAAAATTCTCGAATACCCAACGAGGTAATGTTTTGAATTTTATTGTGTCACACGTCAGGGGGATAATGGAGTAATATCTATGGAAATATTCCGCCATACAAATTCGCTGTAATGACTACGTGTGTGTTATGTTGTTTGTAATTTGAAAATGTGCCATTTGTTTATTTCGTTGTGTGCGGAGTTTGTTCTAGCATCATTGTGTTAATGTGAACTTATACTTAACGATAGTTTCGGCCATTCATAGTTATAAATTATATTCTGCTTTCCTTCTTGAACTTATTTGTAGAAGTATAACTATTTCCACAAGGCCGCCTTTTAAGGCTTGTACTTAAAAACAAACCAAAATGATCTTAGCTCGAAGGAAATCAAAAAAATCTAAGTATCTTGTTTCGAACAATCTTATTTAAGCCTTGTTAGGTTTACTGCTAAATCAACTTTTGAACTCAATCCAATAAATAAATATAGTTAAACTATAATTAAAATATAATACGTTAAAAGACACGATGGATAGTACCAAACAAGTTAATTTCAACCGTAAACTCAAATATAGTGACGTCACGGATCTTGGTTACAAATGTACTATTTGAGAGAGCAAGTTGTGGCTTTGTTCCAACTGCATGTGTTTTCCTGCCATTGCCAAAAGAGTTAAGATTACAAAAAGTTTGGATTTATTTAATTTATCTCAGAGTCGAACAAAGACGTTGAAATTCAAAGTACTAAAGAAAATTAAGTTAATATAAATTTTATTTTACTAAATTGTCCTTTTATTGCTTGCTGTTTCTTGTTTGCTGTGGTAGTATATATTTTATATTCGCCCTGATAGCGACCACCGTACACAAAAAACGGTGTTAAAATCCGCCATAGTGGCTCACCTAACTGTGTCGCGCTCCGGGATCAACCTATATCCGGACCCAACAGGGCGGCATAATTATGTCGATAGCTGAGGGGTAATCATCTCTCGTCAGTCGACATTCTATTGGACTCCAATCCATTTGCAATAGGTACAGTAGGGTAAATTTGCCGTGTGTTAAAAAAAGTCCAGGATTTTTGTAACAAACGGAAGATATTATTTAGATCATTTTAGTCCCGTTTATTTTACGCAAGCAGTCTGCATGCATGGGGCGTCTGTCATGCGGCTTCAGTTGTGGAAACGTAAAGCTGTAAGTTTGATGGAGTTGGTTTGGAATGCACTCGCTAGTGATTATACTTGCATTTAAGTAGGTACTTCACAATGGAAACGCGCCTTAAATTATTAAACAATTTGATATTTAGATCAATACTTTTTGTATAAACCTTTTTTAATAGTAAACCTTTCAATTATTGTCAAGGTATTTGAAATGAATAAACATCGTCTGCCAATGATGGAGCCACAATCTAAAAATTGAATTGAATTGAAATACGTAACCTTAAAATTAGTATTTGAGTGCAACTACTGAAATATTTAAAGATGCTGAGATTATAGAGGTTCATCGTTTTATAGAATTTTTACTAAGATTTAATGTAATATTTTAATGATTTATATAAATCGTTTATAAAATTTGTTATTATTATACATTAACAAAATAACTGATAAACGGTGCAAGTAATAATATAAAAAGAAAAGCCATTGAGACAATAATGTACAGTTAAAATAGAAGAATAACATTTAAAACATTTGATGACGCAGCTAATATTATACAATGCTAGGCAATTTTTGCCAAAATGTAAATCTTGAAGACCCACAATGAACTCTAAAAGAAAGTGTTGTGATGTTACATCTATGTGCGGTTTGAATCTCTGGCAAGGCGTTATTTTTGTCGGAACTTCTACTATTGTATGTTAAATTATGATAAATGGTCACGTATTATTAGATTTAGTATATTACTAGGTGTTGCTTGCAGTTTCGTCCGCCTTTATCGCTACAAAAATCCTAAGTTATTATACCGATCCATAGCGCAATCTGTATGCCAACGTCAACTATTTAAAAATATGAGTACACAGACACATAACATCACGCATTTATCACAGAAGGGGTATGCCGGGGCGCAACCAGGGAATCCAATTTTTTGCCAAGTGTGTTCCGTCCCATGATGTGATAGGAGGCGAGTCTATCGCCATATCGGGCACAAATTCCGGACTCCGGGCTGATACTGAGCAGAAACACCCAAATATCACATTGCCCGACAAGGGATTCGAACCCAGGACCTCAGAGAGGTGTCATACCGCGCATGCAGTACAACTACACCACAGAGGCAGGAAATAAGAGTAAAACTCAAATATTTTACACGAGAGCCAATTACCGGGAAAAAAATAACCAGTGTGTTAATCCAGGCCGTGATCCGTGTGTCAAGTGTCATCTGAATCCGTTCAACGGTTTTAGCCTTTATAACATAGAAACATTTTTACAAATATGAATGTAATAAATATGAAATATAGATTGGAAAGCAGGTTTTGTGCAAATATACTTCTCTTTAACAACAACAACTGACAGGACTTTGAAAAACCATCACTGGTTTTACTAAATATATAAATACCGCCCGGGGCCTCGCGTTTAAGGGGCCTCGCGCAGTGCCTTGGAAGATCTTGCCTACGATACTCTTAAAACTGGAGAACTTTTTTTATGCTCCGCTCGGGGCCTCGCGTCGGGTAAAGCCACCACTGTATAGAACCCACACTAAAAAAGGTTTTATAAACAAAGAAGCTTACATATTATTATAGTAGAATATATGTATAACATTTACTTTTTAACAGTTCGCATTTATAATATTTTGCATTTATAATATTAAGAATAATATATAAACACTAATTATTCTGCTACATATTCGACAAAATTAATTATATGTCCAATACTTTTTCAGGTGATCTGTTCATTGATTTTCATCATATCCGCAGTTACGTTGGGGCACATGGTTTCTGAAACCGAGAATCAATACAATAAGAACCCAGTGTTGGCTATAAACATACTGTTTGTGCTGTATTCAAGTTGTATATCTTCCTACCAGATCGTCATATCTGCTCTCCTTGTCTGGCATGCTCTTAAGGTAACGGACTATTATAGGTACAGTCAGCTACGAAAGTTGTTGACAAAAATCAATAGTTTAAATTGCCATTATGGGGTGTTTATTTAATTTGTTTTCTAATATAATATAAATCTTTGTAGGTCTAGAAAAAAAAGTTTTTAAAGACAAAAAATCATACAGACGTTTTAAAATTTAGAATTAATTTAGTTATTTTTGTGACTATACACAGGATAGTAAATGAGAATGTATATATTTTTTTCCTAAATCTGTGCACGCCAATATCCGTTTAAAATTTACTCGTAAGAACTGTCTCTGAAACACTACGTTGTCCTGTAGCAGGAAAAAGGAAAACCGGTCGAAGGAAAAAAATTATGGTTACGGAACATTATCGAGTGGGATTGCAACCTCTGTAGAAATATTTCGCCTTGCAAAGGACAAAAGATATACTGAGCTGACTGCCAATCTTCACTAGTTGGAGAGGCACTAATAAGTTGTCCTGTACCTTAGTGGCGATTGGTCCATATAACCCAATCCCTGTCGACTTTCTTTTATGTAGAATTATGTAGAATCTAATTATTATTAGAACGATTTGCAAACCACATTTATACATATTAGTAGCTATATGTTGGGTTCCCTTTGGAAAATTTCTTCTTCCCCGCTGCTGTAACTGGTCAAGGGAGCTGCTTTTACTATCCCATATAAAAATCTATCCTGTTACCTTTACAACTATTAGGTATTTAACTTGCTCGCACTTCCCCCGTCGAGGCAATTCCTGTGGGCGTAATCTCCACATCGAATGCAGGCCTATGTACGGGCTCGTGAGAATTTCCCCTCCAACTCCCTTCCGCCCGACCTAAAAGATGGTTCCTATCCTTCCCCCTACACTTTACTCCCCAAAAATACCTTCCCAACTTTCCTCCAACCCCTGCAGTCATTAAGCTAGGGGATTCCAGTATCCCATTCGTAGCTTTCTCCCGGAGGTGAATGCAGGGAAGCCAATTAAAAATAAATTGTTCGCACTGCCGTGCATGGTTATCATTTAGTAATTATAATATATTTTTTTATGTTAGACGTAAATATTATTGTGATAATAATAGCGGGTAAAAACCTAATTATACCGCCAGTTACAATTTCCAGCAACGTATAATAAATCCCTTTATCTGTCCACGTCATATTATAAACAACATAATTGTTTTTACGGGCAAGAGATTCCTTTATTTGTACGTACAAGTTAAACTTATATTTATCCGCAGAACAAAGAGCGTTCTCTTTTCTAGTTATTATTTTCCTATTAGGTTCCATGGTAAATTGTAAATGATGTAAGTAATAAATGTACTTATTTCAGCGTTTACTTTGTCGGTGGTAGGATATTTGTATCCGCTAGCATAGCGAATACTGTATCCAAGGTGCAAAACCCGTCATGAAGGCCCATTTAAGGGCCCCTCTACGAAAACGGGCTAAGCGGCTAGCGGCGCGCCAAGCGGCACGGCTATCCGTCCTGCTCTATCTCATGCATTTTTCCTATTCATCCGTATATTTGTCTCGCTCACTCGTCGCTGCTGACAAAACTGTGTGCGGTGCCGCTCGGGCGGCCTTTTCTTAGCAGGGCCCTTAGTGTGTCCCATTCCGCGATCGGCCTGTGTATATTCGCTTTAAAACAGGCTGGCATAATTGTATCGACTGGCGAGGAATAATCAGCTCTCATCAGTCCACACTATATGGACCCCACTCTGCTTATATAGGGTGTAGTGGGGTTACATAGTCGTGCATATAAATAAAAAATAAAAATAAGTAGTAATAACTTCTGTTCAGAATTACATAATTAATATAAAATAAAGCTAAAATGATCCTATATTTGAGTTGTATTTCGCTTTACAAAAAATAAATAGGTCGTAAAACATACGCTACATATTAGTTTTTCAATTAAATTCATCCCAAAAGTGCCAATCGGTGGTACATAACGATACAAGTGTGTGGAAAAGTAATTTAATATTTTTTTCAGCATATAAAAGATGGTGTATTCTTCTGCACGCTGTGGTACGTGTCTCATCTATCCATCCTCAGTCTGTACTGTTTCTTGTTCAGTGCAAGGACGATTATTACGTTCAATGCAAAACAGTATTTTTCTGCGATCGTCACTGTTGTATGTGCAGCTGTATATAAAGGTATGTCGATATATATTATTATTAATTAATAAAACTTATTCGTCACAGTTTAAGGTAACTGTTTGTTACGAGATTAAAATTTCCTGGTGGCGGGATATATTTTATATCCGCCCAGATAGCAACCACTGTATACAAGGTGTTAAATTCCGCTGTAGTGGCTCACGTAACTGTGTCGCGTTCCGGGATCAGTCTGTGTATTTCCGGTTCCAACAGGTCGATATAATTGGGTCGACTGTCCAGGAGTAATCATCTCACATCAGTCGACTTTCTATTGAATCTCAGTCCACTTACTATGAGGTACAGTGTCACTTTGCGGTGTCCTTAAATAAAAAAAGAGACAACTTTGATTTAACCACTAATTAAAAATGTTTTGTCATTGTCCTCCTTATTACGTTCTAATTTAATTGTAAAAAAGACGCATTATGCGTGATGGATTTGTGTTTTCACTAATCATAACGAATTTTCAAAAAAAGAACCTTTTTGAATTGTGAAAGAATTGTAGATGTAGCATTTATATTTATTATGTTGTTTAAAAATTTGAAAGTTCCGACACCAAAAACTAATAGGTCCACACAAAACAGAAAAATATATCTGATATAGTAATTAACTTATGCATTAATCATTACTATCGATATTACCACTTAACCCGCAACAGAACGCTGCAGTAATGGAACTATGCAAATACGATTTAAGTTTAGGCGGTCTGTAATCGATCTGAAGTATTTTAGCACCATCAATCTGATTTAAACCAGGTCAGCATCTAAATATGTGTCGTAAATGGGCCAAATCCGCAAGAGACTTGTCGCTAACATCGTATATAAAGGCAATTTTATTCACCTAGTGACCCGGTATTAATAAATCAGAGATACGACTATTACTAACCAGATTATAAGAATGGGAGATTTTGCCTATTTGATTAGTTGCATATTTGTGGTAGATGCTATAACAAAAGAATATCAATTACAATTTTGTAAAGGCAATTTTCAAACTTTTACGAGGGGAGACAAGGGTAATGTTTGTCACTATTTAAGTTAAAATTTCTTTGAAAATTCGTACATAAATGAAAAACACATTAAATTAGGGTACAGTCTAGTTATTTCTTCTATTACGCAAAAAACAACTCGAACTGAGTGTCATAATTCTATGATGCAGCAAAGTTGCAGCGCTACAGAATGTATAATGAAAATAACTTAAGTAAGATACGAGTATTTAGACCTCTTAAAGTTTATTTTCCGTAGCTTCATGCTATGAGAACGAAGTTTAAAGATTTTTATTAACAAGTACTATGTTTATTGCAGCGCTTTTCATATACTTCTCGGTGGTTGTAAACAGTTATCTACATTCCCTGGAAGCGGAGAGATATGTTTAAGCATTTGTGTTTCCAAATAAATGGGTTTTGCGAAATATAATTGTGATTTTTCATTTATCCAGGTGTAATGTGTAAAACATTTTTTGGTTATTTCATTATTTCCTTTTAAAACATTAATGGAAACGATTGTCTATTTTTTGAACGACGCTTGTGAAAAAAATATAATGTTTTAATAAGGTTAAAAGTGCTATTATTACCAAGACAACAACATGGTGGCAATGGCTATCATTGATCATGAATATTTAATCCATAGGTAATCCGCTACCCATCATAAAATGCGTCCTCTTTTAAGTCTTCGCTTTCATAATATTTCATACAGCTCAGGATAGACCGAAACGTAAAGATCAATTATTTCCCTTTAACTTTGTTGATCGTTGTCGCCAGTTCCGTATTTATACTCTCATTAATAGGCCACCCAGTTTTGTCATATGTTCTGAGTTCGGGTATTTTTGCGGGAGAAAAATAACGAAAATATCCCGTTTGCAACTGTGCCGACTCTACGATAAAATATACCGCCCCTAAGTCGCGGACTCTACAGCCTATTGAGAAACCTACTACTAGTCGTCTCTACATTCTTTTTCGCATATTTAAAACCCTGACTAAGGAATCAAACCCGCCATCTCCATACTAAAAACCTATTACATTAAAATAAATTTTGGTTAATGTCCTAAGTACAATAATAAATCCATTGACGTATATTCTATAGACATGAACGTCCATATAAACTACATATTTGTCCAAATCTGAACTAAAATAGTAACTAAAACGTTACTGTTATAACCTATTTAATTTCTTGAACAACAAATAATTTTACTTATTTGACTAATGTTTTTTTATTCACATCCAGGTTGACACTTAGACTCGAGTTCTTATACCATGAGCGCCACTCCGTACACAACCGCGAGCTGTCAATATTGATCATACTTAAGTCAGCTTGAATGGATTGCATTTCAATTCAGTTGACCACATTGAATGTTCGGAACGCCAAATCTAGTATGCAGTAGGTACATCTATATCGATGAATATATTTATTTTGTTTATATTCTTGTACAATTTATGTTCTTTACACTGAGTTTAAATGAAGGGAAGTGTGCTATGCATTTCTGTAAATATTTGTGATAATTAAAAAGTTCTCTTTGATGTTAATCGAATTAAGTTTTTACGACCCGAGTCGAATCCAATTACATACTTCCGAAGTGCAGTAACGAAGGGTGATTCAATTGAATTAGTAGTTGTCAAATTTAAACAGATACGTGTGTTAAATAGCTCCTTACGTGTTGCTGGTTCTCCTTATTTTTGTTATGGTCTGCTTTATTACTTGTAATTATATTAGAATGTAAATAATTAGGTAACGAGATACATATGACACTGCAAAAGGTCTTGTATTTTGTAAGTGCGGAGATAACATTTTTACTGGTATTATATATTACTAGTAATATATGAGACATTACTAGTACATTCAATAATTAATAATTGATTGAAATTTATGAATTTGTAAGAATTATTCTCTGGAACTTCTCAACTGGTCCTATTTCAATATAAAATCTGTCGCTGTTCTCAGACAATTTGTATTTTATTTGAATTGCACTTATTACAAGATACCGTAACAAAATAACAATTAAATTGATATTTTCCGAAGCCAATAAATTTAGTCAATGTACAAATTTAAGTAATTCCATCAGAGAATGATAACAATTCAACAGCGGTCATGCGGCTTGATATATCAAAAGACTTACGGTAATTCAATCAGTGTTGCCCGTGCTAGATGTCAAAGACTCCTCTAATTTTAGTTTTGCGGCCATCGATAGAACCGGTGAAGTTGAAACGACAACTTGGTTACAGTTTCACGTGGAGTAATCTAAGCTAGTCTTGGAACGTCAGACTAGTTCGGTTCAATGCGTCACTCGACTGAGGAAGCAATTAAGGCTGCGCCAACGGGCGCTGATGTAAACCGGTTAAAGGTTATAGGTTACGGAGATTTCGTTTTATCACCTGTTAAAGTTTTGAGTATGGCAAAGAAAGGAATTGTTATCATTTTATAGGAAAGAAAGATGTTTAT
This sequence comes from Manduca sexta, assembly GCF_014839805.1. Taxonomy (NCBI): domain Eukaryota; kingdom Metazoa; phylum Arthropoda; class Insecta; order Lepidoptera; family Sphingidae; genus Manduca; species Manduca sexta. The sequence goes on along the minus strand of NC_051125.1, from coordinate 8,307,263 downwards.
TGCCATACTTATTGACGGCTTGGGTGGTTGGGTGATGCTTATTTTCAAAGTGATGGAATTGAGAAAAGAAGAGAATTTGCGTATTAATCTAATCGTTTCAAATTAATTACAATAGGTAAATTTTTTGAATCATTAATTCCAACAAAACCAAACTTAAAAACTTTTCATAGAAAACACTGCAGTATATGTATCATTCAAAAGTACATACATAAAAGAAAGTTTACGGTAGGAATATAGAAATTCGCATACATTTTTAATAAGAAATCGTTTAGATTTTTATCTATGCTCTACATGCAAACATCGCCCGTGCTCTAAATATTTCAGCTCATATTATGAGTTCACTCGGCAAATATAATATCCATGTATGAAGCGTTTCCTGAGACTTTTCCAATCGAACTTCGCTCGTATGATTATAACGTAATGTAGATTGAGTTCCCGCCTTCTAGAACGTCAGTGGAACATGTCGGAAACTACAATTTCATGGTGACATTAACACCGATCTACGGGAAGAGGCGGGTTACGCCGCACTCATTTTCTTGAGATTATGTAGGTAAGCGCTACGTCTAATGCCATGGTTTAAGCTTCCAAGTTTTAATATTGTTTAACAAGAGTTGCTTGTTTTAAATTTTAATCTCGAGTGAAAAAGATGGTGTTAGTGTCTAAGTGGTGTAGTTTAGTTGAATTGGTTTTGTCTGGATGATTTCCTTAATTTTTGGTTAAATTAATATGTTTTTTACCCACCCTTCGTGGCAAGGTTCCTTTCACACTAATTTTCTTGAGCATGGCTTTATGTAAATAGCTTATTAAAAAAATTTCAAATTGCATAGTTTTCTGCATAGTCGCAAGCATCACTTAGCATCACGTAGCAGCCCAAGATATAAACACAGCTCAGTTTGGGTGCCACTAACAAATACTGTATGCCCATTAAATCTGTATATGAAATTAAAAAATAAATAAATATAAAAGAAAAAACGGTCTACTAAAGTTATTATAAATGTTACTTGTTGTTCTTGTTCTTTGCAGTACCGGGCTCATGAATACCAAAATCACTCCCTTAATAAATATAACTATAAATTCCTATATATACACCCCAGATATCCATTTTCAAATACACACGTTTACGCTGTTTATGCAAGTGAATGTTCAGTTTTGTTTATGCATAAACGTTTTGCATATGTGCATATTCCGCATCTGAGCGACTGGTGGCCAATTTGTTTGTGCAGATGCGTAAATTATGAGATGATGTAAGGTGGAAATACGTTGCTCTTATACTGGATATGTGAATGGTTATGTCATAATTTTGTTACAAGTAAAGATTATGGGGATTTGTACCGTTGGCAAATGAGGAAAATGTAGTACCTATTTGTTATGAGTATACAGGGTCATTTTGACATTGCGTTACTAAATGAAGCCACATACTCGACTTTTCGTTTGATAACGTTGGGCCAGAAATCATCCATGAATAAGAGGCCGTTCAACTATTATGTAACGCATTTTTTTAAGAATTTTAACTCACCCATCCCCTTATGTAACGCGCCGTAACATTTTCCTGTACGCCAAAAAAGTTACGTAGCTCTAAAGTGATGTTTTCTAATATTCTCAATCATGTTATGCAAAATACCGGAAAATCACTAAAATAGCTTTGTTATTGTTTTAAAATAAAAAAAAACAATGTTACGTAACATTTTGTACGAAAACCCCCTCCCGCCCCTGTAACGCTTCGAAATGTTTTACAAGACCCCCCTCCCCTCCAAATTTCCAATCCCCCTAATGAATTTGTTCCCAAATTATCCCGGTAATACTTATCAGATATTTTGATATTTTTGTAGTTTAATGCGAATATGGCGTGTGTGTGAAACTTATGTTCCTGCTGCGACCTAAGAATAATCTTAGGTCCGTATTAATAGATGTAAATTAGTGTCACTCTGACGTGCAACATCAGCTGAGATGCTATAAAATTAAAATCGACATCTTAAGGTCGTCGCCATTTAATGAACAGACATCAACAATCAAATGATGCTTAAGTGACAGCATTTGACCGATTTTGTTGTTTAAAAAACTGTTCAATTCATTAAATTACCACTTAAGATGCTTCTTAAAGGTGAGCTTTATTTATAAATACGGCCCTTAGTAGCTACTATAACATACTAATTATCTTATAAATGTGAAAATTGTTAAGTCGTAGATATGTTTACTAGACACATAGAAACCGCTTGGATGTTTGTACACGCAGATATTGTCATCATATCTAGACATTTATCTGACTACATCAAAATATATTTTTAACCAAAACATGGTTCTCGCACAATTTTATGCCGATCGGCTCCCAAGTCGGCCTTGCGTAAATTGAGCGATCACAAATTGTGGTACAACTTTATATTTATCGTTATTGCAAATTTCTCGGAGCTATGTTGTGGATCTATATTAAATCCCTGTAATGCGTGTGGTGCCTAAATAATATTCTAATAATGGGCGAAGTTGAAAATGTACGACGCGTTTTGTGAGCAGTTCAGGGTCTCCAGACCTATGTCATTAAAATTTATGTCTAATAATGGGGAATAGTTCGCGAGCCGTTTAGAAATTAATATTGTGACAGGCAATAGGATGTTTGGGTGTTGGGTTCTAATTATACTTAAGAACTTTAAGACACTTCCTTATAGTCAATGGCTGGATTACATTTATTAAAACATACGTATAATATATTAAATATTCTTGAATTGAATAACACTTATCCATCGTTAACCACGGTGTGTAGTTAATTTTAAAAACTCTTTAAACTTAATTCAATGTTTGTTGCTACGGAATTGATAATTTTATATTATTTATAAGAAAAAGCAACAACCGAAGTAAAGTAAAGTTTGCAATTTTAAAATGTTATAATACGGCAAGCCAATCAATGCTTTTTAGGAACTTACAAAATGATAGATTATTTCGAATTTTACATTCCGTTATATGTATTAAATCACCAAAAATCCATGCGCAAAATGAAAATCCAAAAAAATTCAAAGGTAATATTATATAATTTAGTATTTCACGGAACTCCATGATACAGGCTTGCCTAGTGTAGGGACCGTTGTCAATACATTTATTAATTTCGTACATTACTGTAAAATTCATACTTTTATGTACATCAAAATCCTTGGTATTAAATAAAATATTTTTCATTTTCATTTTATTTTCATACACCACTATGATTAAATGAGTGAGTAATATTGGTGAATAACAATGCTTTAAGAATTTCGCATTAACATTACTCATATAATGGATATTAACGGTATCACCTTTGCATGGGTTTAACATGAAGAACATGTTCGCCATATTACGTATTGTAAATACTTGACGTTCATTTTCATTATTGGACCGGCGCACGTGGACCCTGGGCGCAGCGTCGAGTTTTTCATTTAATTCACGCCATAATGACGTCATAAATTACAGAACACGGTTATCTTTTCCCCACTTTTAAAATTAAACTCGCTTTAAACGTTCTCTCGTTTGGGCGCTTGTTTTTGGCTGTTATCTATGCCTTAGTATGGGCAATATTCCCTCAAATATATCATTGTCGTCGCCTTTTTAATATATTTTGTAGGTAGGATATATTTTATATCCGCCCGGATAGATCAACCGTATACAAGGTCTTAAAACCCGCCATAGTGGCCCATGTAAGTATGTCGCATTCTGGCATCAGCCTTTTTTTTTGGTTTCGCGGAGAAAGTCCCTTATTACTACCGCCCAGAAAAGAAACTATTCTGGCATCAGCCTGTGTATATCCGGTTTCAACAGGCCGGCATATTTGAGTCGACTGCCGAGAGGTAAACATCTCTTGTCAGTCGACATTCTATTGAACTCCATTCCACTGTCAATCAGGTGAAGTGAGATCACTATGTTAGGGAACAGGAAACAGACTTGTCAGGCTTCCTATAAACCTAAGAGCTGTGGCCGCTTTACATTTACTTTCTGTATACAAGTATGAACCTGATAGAATCGTGACTTTCCACTTCCAAAAATAGTGTAAAGAGCAATATGATGGTTCGTATACTTAGATAATGTAATATTCATAGGATATTTATAATGTGGTCACAAATGTTCGCACGTCATCAAACACAAGCATTGTTACTAAGTGGAATACAAGGCCTTTGCTCGTAGTCAATAAAGAAATCAATGAATATTTTTTAATACGTCATACAAATTGTTTTATTGGCGCCTAGTTGTGTCAATGTAGCTCAATTAGGAATATGTCGATGATTTATTATAAACCTACATTATCGAAGGAAAATATAATTGTTCATTTAATCAAAATAGGTTAATAATATCGGCTCTGGATTGTATACTGTCTCACTGTTGGGCACGGAATACCTTTACTTCTGAGAGGGATTAGGCCTTAGTCCACCACGCTGGACTATTGCGGGTTAATAGACGACATACTCACAAAAATCGTATAGAGATCTCTCAGGTATGTAGATTTCCTCACGATGTTTTCTTTTACCGTTAAAGCTACCGATCATTAATAAAGAATACCCATATAAATTTTAAAAAGTCAGAGGTGCGCGCTCTTGAGTTTTGAACCTGCGGACATTCGTCTCGGGATTCTTTTCCATTTCCAACTAGGCTATCGCCACTTGGCAATACACATATAGCATATATACATACATACATATATATTCGGTAAGATACTGTGGCATCGGAGTGTAATGTCACTTCATTGTGCCGGGATAACAAAATCTCTCTAAGGCGCAGCGCAGACGCTATCAACTTGTTGCTTAGTGATAAGACATTACTATGAAACTGAAACTTGCTCCAGTTTGTGCGAAGTCTAAATGGTTCGCAAAAAATTCTCACACTTTGATCCGAACACGAGATAGTATCTACATCGTATACATCTAATATTATACACGTTAGTATACGTCGATGACATGTTAGTAAATTTTCGCAATATACGGCTTCCATATCTGAAACGTATTTCAAGTAATTTAATAAATACATATGTATATATAAATCAGAGTTACAGTGGGGTCTCTCCCTAGTCCCTACTCAATTTATTTCTACGGCTTGGTCACCCTTCACTTAAGATGAAATTACATCTGATACTTGCCTTATCTCCGCGAATCCAGTAAAAATAGTATTTTATTTCATCGCTGTAAGATACGGGAAACTTAGAACTAATTATCTCGCGAACATCAAAACATTATCGCGTTGATAAATTAGTTTTAAATCTTTTGGGATTTATTTATGAGATCAAGTAGTAGGGCCTTTCTATTAAACATAGTATATATACTTACCCTAATAAACGTGTAGGTTAGTTATATAAAATTTTGTCTCTATCTTTTTGACGTTAAATGTCAATCGTCATAACGAGACAAAACACTATGTAAATTACCTTAAATAGACGATTATAACATTTAGGACCTATTTCAGTTTCAAATAAATTTTATTTGATCGCATTAAACAGCCAATATAGATAGTTCTTAAATCTAAACATAAACATATTACGTATAGTACAAAACTTATCTTAAAATTCAACAAGATTTTTGTTAATTTATTTAAATATACACAGCATATAGAATATTATCAAACTTTTCTTTAACATGAACGCACTAACAAAATCCAGATATATGGAATAAAAATGAAAAATCTGATATCATGGTTATAAAACAATGGTCCTTTCATAATAAAACTTTAAACTATTGCAAATTCCGTGGAGCGTCCCGCGCACAATAAAATAAATGCGAGCTATTCGTCAAACATTTTTCTGTTGTAAAACATTTACCATTGGTCGTAAAATAAATTCAGTGTACTCCTGATAATAACTCAATAAAAACGATGATACAATCGGTAAACAGGCACGTATGCAGGGCGTAGTGTAGGAGACATATTAATTTTATATGATTATATTCTATAATTCAGTTGGTACATTCATGTTATCAGATTTTGCCTTTATGTTTCCTATCGATGCTTAGAGTTTAAACATCAACTATGTTTGACACTTACCAGCAAACTGGAGCCACTCTGGTTGGTTGCTATAACAGAGTTATTTATCAGTTATTTTTATTTGTATTTAAATTGGGAACCGATGTCTTTAAAGTATATTTTTTGTAACATAATATGTATTACTATCTACATAATATATTGTATAAAAAATTATATGTCAACAGTGGGTGTGAGACCCACGTCGCTTCACTTCAATACGTATTCGTTGTAATGGTTGGAAATGCATCAGGGGTGTAAGGAAGTTAAATGGATACTTTTTCTGTGCAGCACTGAATACATAAATTAAATTTGTATAAAACAAACTTTTGTTACGATATATATTATTTGTATTTTTATATGGAATATAAACTTCCTTGAAACAGCTATTAGTCAATAAAGAGAAAATAAATATGTGTTTAAAAATGGCATTTATTTTACTTCACGTTTATTATTATTTTAGTTACAATACTTGCTACCTCATGATGTGACAGAGAACAATAAATTCAATAGCAGTTGGTTCTGATTTTTTTTTATGTAATAACATTACTTCATTATATAGATAACATTCCAAACAAGCACTACCTGGCTTGCAATAAAATCTCCTCGTCACTTAAAAATAGCAAGTACAGAAGACTCAACACTTCAAGCGCTGTCGGTTTCTGCTTTATTTATATTGTCTTACAAAGAAGCTGTGTAATACACGCGAACGGCACTCTTACACGATACATGATAAGAAAAATCGCTGACACGGGCCAAGTCCGGCGCGTCGGGCGTGTCGCATTTATCAAAGCACAGCTTTTGCCAGCACACACTGCGGACTGCTGCCACAAAATATATCGACTAGTACATCGTGCGGCAAGTGTCACTAAATTAGTTTTCCTAATGCGGCCCTGTTTATTTATTAATATATGATATAATAATATTAAACGCATTTTGACTTTTGATTATTTCAGTAGTAGGGGCCCGTGTCCAGTGGTGGGTGAGTAAACACGATACTGCTTGGTATTATTATTATGTCTATATGTTATTTTTTAATGTGTTAGCGGAGATTCGTTTAGGATTAAGTCGGCCAATTTAGTGGAAAGTCTTTACTACATGAGTGTTTTAGTTTTAGAAGTATCATTAACCAGGGATTTGCCTGAAGTGTCGACGTCACATAGCTATTAACGTGAATCGTAAGCTAAGAATTTTATATTGTTTCTACGTACAGTTAGAGACAAAAGTAGTTGAATAAATAAAAAAAAAATTAATCGCCATTAAACTTTTGTGTTTGTATCAAGAATTGTTTTTTTTGAGCCAAATAAACCTTAAAGCGTTGACTTTATTTTAGTTAAAGAAAAAATTAAATTTTGATTAAAGTAAAAATGTACAAGTGTTTTGAAGTTTTAAAATCGTGTAGCTACTTCTGTGGTTTACTGTACTGAGTTAACCGCAACAGTAGGCATAGTTTTAGTGGTTAATACAAGACCATAAGATAAATGGAAGTCATTTGCGTCGGTTTTACGTAATGAATTACATAACCGCGAATGTAATGACGATTAAAAAAACAAGTGCGAGTTGGGCTCACGCGCCGAGGGCTCCATACAACCTTGTAGGCAAGGTATCTAAGTACATTTGTACGGTTTTTTTTTATTTTTTTCTTTTACATGTGCTGAGAGAAAATGCTTCATGCCAAATTTCAAAATTCTAGGTCAACGGGAATTACACTATACGTTTTGATTCCGTTGTCAAATCGCAAAATATGTAAAAATGTGCGATATAAAAGGTCATATCTTTTGATCACGTTGATTTATAAATTTAAAAGAGACCGGCCCCGAGTGTTCGATATAAATATCAACTTGATATTTCTACGTGTTCCTGAGAAAAGGATCTTGAGAGATGGACAATAATATGTTCATACTTAAGGTTCCATTTGAGGTATGAAACCTTAAAAAAGTACATACCACATTAGATCTAATTTTAAACGTTACACATTACCAAAATTAATGAAAAAATAATTTGATTCTAACAGAACTAATTTTTTTGCCAAAAAATATTTTTTAATCGTTCCCAAGTCTGCTGCATTCAAATTGTTTGTGGTCGTACAAAGGAAAATGAGCCAGACAATTTTAAAAGCTCGTGAAAGAAAGCGCGGTAGTCCTTTGTGCGGACATTGTACGGGAGCATCGCTTTAAACTCCCGCATGCATTTTGCGGTTAAAAAAATTGAGGTAAGGATGCGGAATTTTTCCAGTCTTGTAATTTTCGGGTGAAGTAGGTATTTTAATTATTAAAATAAATGATTTGAAAGGGTGGGGAATGGGGGTGTGAGGAGAAACAATTTAAATTTTTAAACACTAATGAAATACTGGCTTTATTTTTTTATATAAGCAGGGCAGTGTGACGTCACAGCCCCTAATGGTAAGCGGAAAGGAGGCCAATAGAATGTCGACTGATGAGAGATAATATCCTTTGACAGTCAACATAATTATGCCGGCCTTTTGGAGCCGAATTCAAAGGTTATATACAGATTAAACCACCGCTTCTAAGTAAGACCTATCTTCTGATATTTAGAGAGTACTAACTACCTGGAATTCATGAGAACCGTTTCTAACCTACCGTCTAAAACTTGTTCCCATTCCGGCAGTCGAACTCATATCCCTAGGGCGATGTGGTTACGTCCTCACAAAATTGAACCAAATACCTTCAAACACATTCATTAATTGTGCAGCATAGTCAGAAACTTGAGCATATGAGGGAAAATAGAATTCAATGTTCGCTTTAGGGCGGAGAATATTTATACCTCTTTATTAATGAAGAGAGAGACTTAAAAAGCCGCATTATTTTATTTTAGTCTCTTACAATATATTAATAGATGCATTTAAGAAAATATAAAGTACCATTTAGACAAATCTTTGCGATGTTTGTTTAGGAGTAAGTATAATTAATCGCTACAAGACTTAAGATCTTTCATATAAGTGTTTACTAATTAGGTTAGGTACTACATATTCGATTGTAAAATAAAATTAAGATATCTACTGCAATTAAAAACACAATACAATTTCGAGATAAAGTTAAGGAAATAAGGCGTCACGTTTTTAATATCCATTAAGACACCCCCAGCAATAAGACGCTGTAGTTATCTATATTTGGAAAGAGAACGCTAATGAGTCCTCAGCCTTTAATGATGTTAATTATTTGGCTGGACCTTTATTGACAAAATTTAATTCTTATTGAAACGGTCTTTGCGTCTATAAAATTAAATTAATGTCATTACTGTAAATAGAAATGTTATTAAGAAATAAATATCGACGGTTAAAAGGCTAATTCACTTAAGCGACATTTTTTTTCGAAAAAATTTAACTAGTTTAAAAAAAACATAGAAAAAAATGCTGATTTTAAGTATGTATGAAATGAAATGATTTAATTGAATCTGTAAAATGTTATACATTATTTAGATTCCCTCAATATTAACTCTACCACCAGTTCGGAAAGCAGTTCTCAGAGAAGAACGGGCAAGAAACTCTGGTGTTGCTCTTTTCAATCAGTTTAGGGTAAAGACTACAGTACATGATAAAGTGAGAAGAGAAAAAAAAATACTATTGGTTTTTTATTGTTGTTTAGAGCAGTTCATTTATAGGCTCGTGAAATAAGGAATAAATTAATTTAAATTTTCATATGACTGCACAACCCTCTCAGGAATCATGAAATTTCTCTATTATCCTTATAATTATTTCCTCCTAGCACCTCTAGCAATTAGAAATTGTTAGCGAAATGGGCAGAACAGTCCACTCAAGCAGCACCCGTTCACGAGTACCACGCATGTGCCAGTCATCGGCCTCCTCAACCATATTGTAGGGAAGTGGCCGACACGTATGAAAACTAGTATGGCCAAAAAATTTCGCTTAAGTCAATTAGCCTTTCAACCGTCGATATAAGCAATAGGTTTTATTATAGAAATTAAGGATAATTATCGTCTTGTAATCTTATGTATATTTCAATTAAATGCGCGGTAGTATATATTGCCTTTAAGTATACATACTAGATATTACTATAATATTTGCGAGTCAAAGGAACAATGGCAAGACAAGATTTTCTTACATAAAAACTCTTGCAGACATTTTTCAAAGAATCCTCGGCCATTGTGAGCAGGACTGCAGTTGCGACGGTTAATGGACACCGAGTGGCGACGGGTGCTATGAATTGTTTCGCTCAAGTTCACCCCCCATAATAGATCCAGCACATGCCAAGTTGAGCGCGAAATATGTCGAGCATTTCTTAATAAACCTGTGCTAAGCTACATTATGGGAATTTTATACTTATTGGTCTATTGAGAAGGTATTCATCGATATAATTGGTATCTTTGTGTTACTAGGTTTAGAAAAGGGAATGCTATTGAAAAGGTTAAATGATTTTCTGATTGTTATGTCTTAGGGTATGCTATTCTCGGTTTTTAAAGACAATTATGATTCTAAATGAGATCTTGCGGTGTTCGTACGAAATGTTATTCATGTAGTTGGAAAGATAAATCCTGAAAAGTAGGAATGAGGGAGAGAATTCGTCTCTCAGGTTGCAGTTGCCGCACTTGTTTCCGAAACAAATACTTTCGGGAAAATTGTATACGCAAAGACACTGAATATTTTCGTATTGTTGCTCCATCAATAGGAATATTGTTCTCGAGAATATTTGAGGTTTCTCAGAACAATTCCGTTGTCCACTGTATCCGGTTTTTTCAGAAAAAAAATTCCCCGTGAAATCCACGAGATTACTAAACGAGAATTTTTAAAGCTAAAAGTTCAAACAAATTCTACGTGACCACATCATCGTATAACGTTTATGTACTTTTTTTCCGAACGATATCTAATAATTTATTTATACATTACAAGATTTCTATTGTAATCCAAATTGTTAAATAAAACGAGATTGAAATTGGAGGGATTCATGACAAAAATATGAATTTTCCGCTAACATCAGCGAGACAATAAGCGGTATCTTGTCGTATAATGGTTTTTTTCCCTTTTGTACCGTATCGGGGACTGACCGAGTTTGAATTGATGTTAGATTATACGATTTGAATATCGCATGAGTCGTGGCCCGAGGCGCAGCGTCTGGCAGAAAGAACTAAAAAATGGAAACCTATAATACGGTACGTACACACTGATCAACTTGACAGCGCGATTTTTGTTTAATTTGGCTATTTTTTAAATAGGTCGTTTGAAATTGTTTCTTTATATAACATATGCTTATTTTTTTTTAGATTGGGAGGGAAATCTGTAGAATCCTTAATAAAAATTGTGTTCATCAATCGCTTTGTTGGTAATTAGGTCTCAAATATAAGCATATCATACATATGCATCATTTTAGTTTCAGTTGAATAGAATGAATAGATGAATAGAAAATAAACTATTATTGCACGTGTCTGTAACACGAAGATTTATTTTATCCAAATCACAACCGTAAAAAGAATCTTATCTCTACCAATACAAAGGATCGAGTCCTTTATATTCACAGCACTAAACTCGATAAGGAACCATAACCCAACTCGTAAACCGCGCGATGTAAAACCCAGTGTATAAGGTGTTTAACACTATGTTGCTTCGCACAATGCGGAAGGATTTAACAGCATATTCTCAATGGCAGGATAACAAAGCAGTGATACTGATTTAAGGTTTTAGTTAACTGATGCATGGTATTAATTATAATTGAATATGCTAGTGATCGCGTGTTTTGAATGCTTATTTGTAAGTGGTTTGGTATCTACTACTGTTAGGGATGAAGATGGGTTAATAGCACAATTTTCTATTTTTATTATTAAAGGATAAAAGATCATCATTCTAATGATTGTTTAAGGTTATGACGTATTGTATCCAAATAAAGAAATAGGAATTAATGCTTTTGGACATGAAGATTTTAAAATTGTTGAACACATTGACATTACAAAACCACATATACTATATCAGAATAACATAGAGATCTACATATTTTTAAGTATTAGTTAAGGAATAAGTACAAATCGATTAAATCTGGGGTATTAAACAGTGGTGAAAGGTAAAATTTTTCGAAAGAGAACCCGACACAATATCTAGGTATTAATGTACATAAATGCGGTCTTCAAATCGTTCTGATGAAAATAAATACTAAATGAAGGGAAGGCGACAAAAATCGAGTTATATGGACCCTTCGCACTGGTATTAAATGACATCGGTTGTCGTAGCTCTACGGTCTACACTGCCGCAGGGGTATTGCGTAGCATCGTCGTAGACCGTAGTAATACAGCAAGGAATATCAAAGCACTCAAGAGTAAAGTAGCTTCCTAATAAAGAAAAAAAATCAAAATTCGTTTAGTAGTTTCTGAGATTAGCGCGTTCAAACAAACAAACTCTTCAGCTTTATATATTCGTATAAAAGTACAAAATTAGAATTAAAATAGAATGGTGAATATTTTATAATATCGTGGATCAAATTGGGAATAAGTATTAACGATATAGAAAAACGGCTGTCGCTTGAAAGGTTTTAGTACATAGCATTAACGGTGCGTTACTGGCTTTTAAGGTGGAAGTAGGCTATCGCTGATCTTGATCTTTTTTTCTTTTTCAATTCCACTGGACGTAGATATAAGGATGAATAGTGTCTTCAATAAAGATTACAGTTATTGAGGCCGGTCATTTCATAATAATTTCCATATAATTACTACTTCCTTTATAAATTTTGTCGGCGCCATCATGCTCCAAAATACAAACAACGTAGATGATTATTAACGTGCAGTGACACGGCGGTTGGTATTAAACGTCCCCTCTCACACCGCACTGGGTTTATTAAGTCTTGCTTGTCTGTTCGGAGTTTTGGATGTTTTATGAGTTTGTTCTTTTTGGGGCAAGTGTAATATAGTCCTTTTTTTATGTTTTATTAGCGTGCTCGGATTAAACGGATGTTTGAATTTCAAGAAATGAGTATAATATATGTTTTCTTATATGAAAGAAGGAATAGACTAGATTTGATTATTTCTAAGAGGGGGGATAAGTTGTTCGTTTTAAAATTATTAAACATACATTTTATAACGGAGTAGGTTACTGCCTACCCCTCCGAGAAAACAGTCGTGACAGTATGTACGCTTATTTCTTGTTTTAGTTAAAGAGCATAAAAAAATAATATTATACTTACTTTCCTTTTATAAGAATATAGTCGTTCGGGTAAAATCGTTACGTATCAAAGGAATTGAAAGGAATAGCCACTTACCTGATCGAGTAAGCGAATTTTTATCGATTTGCTCAGTTATCGGTATTCGCTCGCCGCCCTTGGTGTTACCTAATGACCGAGCATTTGCCGCGAAGGCCCAACCCATTTTCGATAGGGCTCAGTAAGCTTATGTTGAACATTTGTGATTAGATTGAGGTGAGTATACTTTTTATTTCAATATTCTGTAAATGTGGTAGACGGGGTAAGACCAGATTGTGGGGTAATCTCGTTTTTTTTAAGAAATATCGTCGGGGTTCTGCGATCTTGAACTCTACCGACCTTTCGATTAACTATCGTGAAATAGTGAAAAATCTTCTACAGTTCAATAATATGTCGATGACACGCGTTACGTGTTCAGCATATTTTTCTATTTAAGTGATATATGGTTATTTTTCTTCGGCCGAAGATAGGGTAAAATGGCACATATTGGAAGAGGCCTATGTCCAGCAGTGGATGTTGATTTGTAGTTACATAATAGACGTTTTAAATAATCTGATAGAAACCTGAACCTGAACCCTGTAATAATGGCTTTACTTCTCAAAAACAACTGATTAACCTATCGAGTTGATTTCATCAATATATATGTTTAAGAATATTCGGTGTGAGGGTATGTTTTGGGGAAAACAAGATATTACAGGAGGCTGCGGGGAGCGGGCGCCTCATCATTAGGAGGGCGTCGCCGAGTCGCGCCGGCGGGCGCTGAGTGCACGCACAGACGCCACGATCCATGGGACATCGTGACTTATCCCAAGAAATATGTGAAGGTGAGAAAAGTTCCTAGTTATGCACGTAATTGGTACACTACTTATATTTAGGGCGACAAGCGCAGTGGAGTGCAACGGAATAATTTATCATTTAAAGTTATGTGTCCTACTGGTTGTGGGCGTTCGTATCGCTTATCATCAGACGAGCGGCATAACAGTCTCATCATTCAATGGCAGTTAAAAAAACAACAACTCTACAATCACTTAATGTTTTTTACCGGTGGTAGGTCTCTCATATATGAGAGGGACCGCTTGGGTAGGTACCACCGCAATGTGTACCTCTGCCGCCAAGCAGCGGTGTGTGGTCACTGTTATGTTCCGGTTTGAAGGACCATTATAGCCAGTTTAACTACTGGACATACTAAGACTTAAAATCTCATGTCTCAGGATGGCGAGCGCATGGGAATACCAAACAATACTATGTAATTCAAGGTGTTGGAAGATTTTTCTTCTGTTTATGGGCTGTTGTATCGCTTACCATCAGACGAATGGCAGACTCGTCGCGTCATACAAAGCAATAAAAAATAAATACTTAGGTGAACTTAGGTATTTTCAGATTTAGGCATTATGTTTTTACGCAACCTGAAACCTGACCTGAAACTTATATTTTACTCTAACATTTGTTTTAGTGTTTACAGAAACCAGAGGAGAGGAAAAAATGTTCAAGATTCTCATTTTACATTTTTAAATCCTTATTTTGTGACGGTTCTCAGCGTGGATTATTTTTAATATTTCACCGGGGCAAATGGCACGTTTTGTTAATAAGGAACATTTCCCTTCGCGATTACTTTCTTCCCGTCACCACGTAAAGTAAACAGAGGGGGAATGTATCCCATGTATTTTGCGTAAAATTTTCCATGGCCTATTTATTTACTTTCAATTTGTTTGAAAAGTTGCAAAGTTGTGATGGATTGAGTGTTGAGTGAAACGTTGTTTGATTTGTTTTTATGACATGTAAAATGTTTCGCGTATGGGTATGATGTAATTTGGAGGTTGGGTTACTGCAAAAAACAACAGCGTATGTTCCAGTAACTCGGATTTGTTGATATCCAAGTCATATGCTGGCAGCAAAATTCATAAAACAAGTTGCTTTGATTTTTGCAACAAATACATAAAATTCAATTTTAATGGTTAGCTTTTACATGGAAATGTAATAATATCTATCAAACCACTGGGGTTTATCCCAGAGCTAACAACAGTTTACAACAGTAACACAACTATAGGTATTTTGTATGATATGTATATTGTAACATTACAATGTTTTTATATTTCCTTACTTTAAAACTTTAATTCTATTTAATTTATTTGACCTTTGACCTTCCTAAAATACTTGAAGACAAGAACTTTAATTATGGAAAGGGAATACATTGATAAGATATAGTAATATACACATAAATAATGCGTGGGTAATGAAATGGTAGCAGTTTGCTTGGCGCTCAGCTGCCTCCCGTCGCCTGTCCTTACTCCTTAGGCTTACCTAGACACTGTGATCTATGGCGCCATTTGTTATAATTTGAGAAGATGCTTGCTACACAGTACAGAAACTAACAGTAGCTTAACTTTCGATGTTTGTCGGGAATTATAACAGCAGTCATTTTCTTACAGAATTTTGCTGTTTTGATGTAAGAATACTTTAAGGTTTAATGACTTATGGTAAACTGTTTGAGTATTGAATGTAATGTTCCTAACAATTTGTAAACTTTATAGATAAGTATTAGTGCACCAGGAATGTCCAGAAGAATTAATCTGGACCTGTGAAATGAGCTAATTAATTTTGATATTTATTGTATTTAATTTTGAGTATTTACTTAAGTAAGTATAAAGTTATAATTTACTCATTATCAGTAGGTCAATCCCTCGATTCACGTTTTCCAATTTTAATTCGAGCACTTCTCTACAATTTACTGTGTAAAGTCCCGAAGCCACCGCGAAGCGCTCTGCTCGGGTGAATTTATTATAATCTCTTTTCTTTTTTACCACAAACCGAGGTTACATTGATTTTCACAGTTTAAAAGTAACGTAAAGTAACAGTCTCGTCTCTATTTTCAACAAAGAACCAACATGTTTACTGAAATGTTTGAGTGATATCTTTGCCTGCCCCTGAAAAAAAGAAAGTATGATGCAGTTTTCAAGTTATGGTTAATAACCCACACCCATAAAAAACCTAATAACTTATAATAACTAAACTACCTTATAACTAAATAACCTTCTATTCGTCGATATATATATATATATGTACTACACTTTTATTCAACTAGTTAGTGTTAATAAATAATATACAATTAAGAAGCGAAAATGTTAAAGTTCACGCTCCAAACGAGTCGAAGTTGACGCATGAAAGTTTAATTTTAAAGTTTCGATATTTGCACTTCTCTCAAAGTCGTTTCCTTTGTTATATTTTTTATTCAATTCGATATAATTTTCTTGGAAAATGCTTAAAATGGATTATTTTTGGAATCTTTTCGAGTAATTCTTCGCGATTTGCGATGTTCTACTAGTATTAGTTTAAAAGAAAATAAAACTATTAATCAAAAGTTCGACTGGTTAAGAGCAAATGCTTTTAAGCACTGTCTAGTGTGCCAACAAAAACTACCAAACGGTGCAGACAAAACAAAAGAGTTAAACACCCTTGCTTCTAATTTAAGTTACTCGTGTTTAAGGGTATATTAGACGAAATTCCCTAACTGTGACTGCTGTTAATTTTTTATGAGAATATAATAGGATTTACGTAAAACGCTTCAATTTTGTTAAGTGGAATGTTGCCATGTATTTGAAAGGATAAGCATTCCTATTCTTAAATTAAAGTTATTGGTTTTTTTATAATTTAAGTAGTTTTTTGGAATGGTTGATTTCGCTGGTTACATATAAACTGATATTTAACATTATTTACTTTAGGATGGTCATAAGGATTTGAGTGATTACCTGGGCTACAATTCTGTCTTATTCGATTTTGGGTGATAATGAAATGAGGAATAATTAATTGGAGTATAAGAATGAAGGAGTAATCATGGCAATACTCGAACAGTTTAAATAATTCAAATAAAGTTATAATATTTCAATAAATAAGCAAGAAATATTATTATATTTATTAACATGTTTTTACGACGCTATAACTTACTGAATCTTTGATGGTTTGTCAGTGCGGCATAAAAAGGAACGTATATAGTTAGAGGTTTTTAATAGCATAATCTGGCAACACAGAGTGGACAGCAGTTGTCGACAAACCATTGTACATAGTTGATGAACTGTCCACACTAACACGGGAAACAAATTTGTAAAAGCACCTGACGATTCACACAGACGACGGTTTTTTAATGCGTCGGTGGTTACTTCAGGATTCCGTCATAGTTGTGCTTACAGTTGAGCTTATTCTAGTTATTTAAAAGTTGTAACTAATGCGAATGAAATCAACTTTAACGCGAGGCAATGCAAATCAAGAAAAACATTTTTAATGATATGAGTTTGCTTAAGTTTGGATTTTTTTCTGTGGATAATATAAATAGTTTAGTATACCTATATATTATATTTAGAGAAGCTAAATTTACCTCACAAACATATTTTATTGATTTTGCTCGTGGATGCGTTTGCTAAAGTGTGTTGAGAGGATAAAAAGTAGCTTATAGCACTCATGGAAATGTTTATTGACTTACTTGCTTTGTGTATTTCTATAATTTTGTAGTATAGAGAAATAAATAAATATAATTTTACAAAGTGTTAATATATGATATTGGGTTTTTCTACTCAGTATCACCCCAGAATCTAGAATTTGTGCATATTTGTATTAAGGTACGACTGCAGTGCTGAGGTCTTGGGTTCTCGATCTCCGAGTTGATAAAAGTGGTATTGAATTTTGCTATTCAGTATCAGTCTAGGGTCTAGAATATGTCCGATATGTCGATAGGCTCCATCCTATCACATCATGGGACGGAGTACACACGGTGAAAAGTAGGTGCATCAGTTGTGCCTTCCTCTTTGGGAATGAAAGGCATGAGTGTGTGTAAAATATACTTATAAAAAATAAACATATTAATAAAGGCGAATGTATATATAAAGCATAAATACAAGTGAAAACTTATGTTGTGTGCAAGATACGCGAGCATTCCGAAATAGTGACTGTTCGTATAATGGCGCCCCTGCGCGCGGTAGG